>NC_088396.1:15797448-16097448 GCF_034236695.1 Oncorhynchus nerka | reverse complement strand
TCGTAACATCAACGTCAACAGTGAGGAGGCAACTCCGGGATGCTGGCCTTCGAGGCAGAGTTGCAAAGAACAAGCCATATCTCAGTCTGGTCCATAAAAATAAAAGATTGGCATAAGAACAGACACTGCACAGAGGAACTCTTCCTAGAAGGCCAGCATCCCGGAGTCGCCTCTTCACTGTTGACATTGAGACTGGTGTTTTGCGGGTACGATTTAATGAAGCTGCCAGTTGAGGACTTGTCTGTCTGTTTCTCAAACTAGACACTCTATTGTACTTGTCCTCTTGCTCAGTGGTGAACCGGGGCCTCCCACTCCTCTTTCTATTCTGATTAGAGCCCGTTTGTGCTGATCTGTGAAGGGAGTAGTACACAGCGCTGTATGAGATCTTTAGTAGCCTTCATTTCTCAGAACAAGAATAGACTGACAAGTTTCAGAAGGCTAGAAGGCCTTCTGAAGGCTAATTGTATTGCTTCTTTAATCAGCACAACTGTTTTCAGCTGTGCTAACATAATTGCAAAAGGGTTTTCTAATGATCAATTAGCCTTTTAAAATGATAAAATTAGATTAGCTAACACAATGTGCCATTGGAACACAGGAGTGATGGTTGCTGATAATGGGCCTCTGAATGGCTATGTAGATATTCCATTCAAAATCAGCTGTTTCCAGCTACAATAGTAATTTACAACATTAACAATGTCACTGTACAATGTACACTGTATTTCTGAGACATTTTATGTTATTTAAAAAAAAAGCTTTTCTTTCAAAAACAAGGACATTTCTAAGTGACCCCACACTTTTGTAAATTATGGCATAACAGCTCAAATAAACAAACAGAAACTACAGTGCATCATTACTTTAAGACAATCAATACGGAAAATGTCAAGAACTTTCAAAGTTTCTTCAAGTGTAGTCGCAAAAAACCATCAAGCGCTATTATGAAACCGGCTCTCACGAGGACTGCCACAGGAAAGTAAGACCCAGAGTTAACTCTGATGCAGCAGATGAGTTCATTAGAATTACCAGCCTCAGAAATTGCAGCCCAAATAAATGCTACACAGAGTTCATGTAACAGGAACATCTCAACATCTGGTGCTTGCCTACGGAGCTGTGAGGGGAACGGCACCTCAGTACCTCCAGGCTCTGATCAGGCCCTACACCCAAACAAGGGCACTGCGTTCATCCACCTCTGGCCTGCTCGCCTCCCTACCACTGAGGAAGTACAGTTCCCGCTCAGCCCAGTCAAAACTGTTCGCTGCTCTGGCCCCCCAATGGTGGAACAAACTCCCTCACGACGCCAGGACAGCGGAGTCAATCACCACCTTCCGGAGACACCTGAAACCCCACCTCTTTAAGGAATACCTAGGATAAGATAAAGTAATCCTTCTCACCCCCCCCCCCTCCCCTTAAAAGATTTAGATGCACTATTGTAAAGTGGCTGTTCCACTGGATGTCATAAGGTGAATGCACCAATTTGTAAGTCGCTCTGGATAAGAGCGTCTGCTAAATGACTTAAATGTAATGTAAATGTCAACATCAACTGTTCAGAGGAGATTGCGTAAATCTAGCCTCATGGTCAAATTGCTGCAAAGAAACCACTACTAAAGGTAACCAATAATATGAAGAGACTTGCTTGGGCCAAGAAACACGAGCAATGGACATTAGACTGGTGGAAATCTGTCTTTTGGTCTGATGAGTCCAAATTTGAGATTTTTGGGTTCAACCGCCGTGTCTTTGTGAGACGCAGAGTAAGTGATCTCCGGATGGAGTTGAAGGTGTAATGGTGCTTTGCTGGTTACACTGTTGGTGATTTATTTAGAATTCAAGACACACTCAACCAGCATGGCTACCACAGCATTCTGCAGCGATATCCCATCTGGTTTGGGCTTAGTGGGACTATCATTTGTTTTTCAACAGGGCTATTTTACCAAGAAGAAGAGTGAAGGAGTGCTGCATCAGATGACCTGGCCTCCACAATCACCCGACCTAAACACAATTGAGATGGTTTGGGATGAGTTGGAACGCAGAGTGAAGGAAAAGCAGCCAACAAGTGCTCAGCATATGTGGGGACTCCTACAAGACTGTTGGAAAATCATTCCAGTTGAGAGAATGCCAAGAATGTGCAAAGCTTTCATCAAGGAAAAGGGTGGCTACTTTGAAGAATATAAAATATATTTTCATTTGTTTAACACTTTTTTGGTTACCAAATGATTCCATGTGTAATTTCATAGTTTTGATTCTTAAGTATTATTCTACAATGTAGAAAATAGTAAAAATAAAGAAAAACCCTTGAATGAGTAGGTGTGTCCAAACCTTTGACTGGTATTGTATGATTTAGCCTACATGGTAGAGAGCAAGATAGACAGGTGAGAGGAGAGGGGTGTCAAAGTTACCATAGACAAGTAGGTGTGTGCAGAATTAGTATGCCCTGGTATGTCACCCCGACTGTCCATATGAACGCACACCTGATGGGGCGGTTCCCCTGGCCCTCATCCCTTGTCCCCCAATCCACAGCCGCCTAACCTCTATATGCCAGAGCCTGATGAAGACATCTTGGGTAAGTGGATTCCTCCCATCCAGGAGTTCCCTCTTGTCATGTTAAATTACACAGTCAAGGCGAAGCAGAGCCGGCAGACAGGAGACAGGTATGGTGTCATAAATAGACCAGGCGTAAATCACTCCTACTGAGTTAACCAGGACAGATGACAGGAGTGGAATGATAAAAACAGAGAGAACCTCTACATTGCTAGTCCCTCCATGAGTTCTACCTAGCAATATCTAGACTGCTGAACACGTCTCCAAAATGGGGATGGACTGGGTGACACCATGGGTGATGGGGCTGATATGTCTCAGAGCACTGACAGCATAGCAGTTCTCAATGCTTCAAGGATCGTCTGTTTTGTTTTACTGTCCAGAACCTCTTTAGAACATTTCTGTAAAATGGATCGATGTTTATGTCATTTATGGATTAGAGTTCATTGATTTCGATAAACCCAGACAATCAGCAAACACCCTTTTTTATAGTCACTCCAAATGTAGATATAATATATCTTAGACATAACACATATTTTCTTCAACTCCCTACCCCACACATTTCCAGACAAATTAAAGAGATAACTTCAGAATTTAGGCAATCACGCCCTTTATCTACCAGAGACAGATGAACTGGTGGATACCATGTTTATGTCTCTGTGTGCAAGTTTGAAGGGAGTTGCTCACTAGCATTAGTGCAATGTCTGGAAATCTACGGTAACTGCTAGCATGATAGTAGATACCATAGTTTTCCCAGTCATTGCACTAAAACGAGTTAGCATTGGTTCGCGAAACCTGTAACTTCATACTGGATGTGAAGACATAACAATGCTATCCATGAGTTCATCCAACTCTGGGGAAGTAGATAAAGAGCTTCATTGCCAAAATCCTGAAGTATCCCTTTAACATTTGGGCAAATTCTCCTTTTACCTAACTCTACCCTAGCTGTTACATCAGTGAAATCCTCCACAAAATAGCTATGCAATTCATTTGTATTTTCTGAAACTTGCTATACTCTTTATGTACAATACAATAAAGCAACAGTAAACAACTGCTTCTCCTCCCTGGACGGTACTAGCTCACAGTGAGTAATGGCCTGAACAATACAGTCATGCCAGGGGTGAGAGGGGAGGGGAGGGAGAGGGTAAGAAAGGCGGGAGGGAAGGAAACCTCCTGTTTACCTTCGCTTGTTATGCCCACTTCCTGCTTTTATGCCATTGGCCGTGTTTGTCAGGTATTGTTCCGACACAATGACACAATCCAATCAGACACCAGGACAACTGTCGCCGTGGTTTCACAGCTGCTCACCTTCCGAGTTGGAGATGTTATAGTTGAAAGCACACTCGCACACAAATGAACACCATCGTGTATGTACATTTGACACTGTAAAATACATTAAAAACACATGTTGACTCTAGCCAGTTAAACAACACTATCCTAAGACAGTCTCACAAACATTTCATCCTTCAGATTCACTGAGAAGTGCATTGATTTATATGTAATTTTTAACAAAACAGCCAAAATACATGAACACCTGGGTGCACAAAACATTAGGAACACCGTCCTAATACTGAGTTGGAGCCCCTTTTGCCCTCAGAACAGCCTCAATTCTTCGGGGCATGGACTCTACAAGGTCTCGAAAGCGTTTCACAGGGATGCTGGCCCATGTCGACTCCTTCCCTGGCACTTACTACCAAAGGTACTTAAAAATATTTTGTCTTGTCCATCCACCCTCTGACAGGCACACATACACAATCCATGTATCAAGACTTAAAAATCCTTCTTTAACCTGTCTCTTCCCCTTCATCTACACTGATTGAACTGAATTTGGCAAGTGACAGTAAGGGGTCATAGCTTTCACCTGGACTCACTTGGTCAGACTATGTCATGGAAAGAGCAGGTGTTCTAATGTTTTGTACACTCACTGTATGTCTGTATTTCACTGTTATCCTTTTTATGTCCTTTAAAAGGAGTACAAGGTTCTGTTATATCAGCTTTTTTATTGCATTGACAGGAACAATTACAGGTGTTTATAGAAATGATCCTACCTTTTCAAAAGCTGTAGACAAAGAATGTTGCACTTACAAAGTCTTTAGAGAACAACTTGGAAGTGTTTTATTTGCATTGACTTGTGAAACAATCTATTTTCAGGAGATGTTGCGCTTCCATGCTGTGAAATGTCTGGCAGTAACCAACCATTAAGAAAATGAACCATTTGTTAGCGTAACATTGGTGAGAAAATTACTTTAATGGTTTGTCAACTTTCAGAATCCATTTGTGACTGTTGGAAAGGAGAATTTGGTGCTCTTCTACAGTTCCATAATGATACATGGGATGACAACTCACTTTCGCTAAAATTGAACTTCCAACTATAATCGTAACTTCTTATGATTACATTGTTCCTTAAAATGTTCAGCATTCTTATTTAGAGATGCCGCTAAGAATTCTGGGCCCTGGTCAGAAGAGGAGAAGATATCAAGTTGTGTTTGCAGTTATTTCCTACCAGTGCAGGGACCAACAAAAAAATCTATCACTGTATGTGGACACTTGTTATTGTGCATGTATGTATCTGCCTCAGCAACTGACCAGCCATTGGCAGTCTCTCATTCCGCTGGGCTACATTACCGGAGATCAGTATTGGCCGTCGTCTCTAACGGTACTGTAAGACTTCATCAAGCAGATCAATACAGAGGTAGGGGAATTCTCCATTTAATGTCAAGTGTCTGAAGACTTTGCTTACATTACATAGCGTTATTAAATTCATGGCAAGAGAAGGAGGAGGAATAAAGGTATGAAAAAAAGGAGGGGAAACTAATTGAAGTCTGATTATGGTCCCTCGGGGGTGTGGGGGGGGGGGTTACAGTTTATTAATATGTCACTTCCAATACAGACGCTCACTATTCAGATTTGGGTTGTCATGGAAACCCCATTCACACCAGAGATGGGAGCAAAAGTTAGCGCCGCCGTCTCCGCCACTCCTGTGCAAAGACAGATTTGAAAACCGGGTTTAAATCAATGTGTTTCTTTCCCTCTGCAGGGAGAGAACAAGCCCTTAATATATATTTTTTTATTACGAAGATCGATTTTCACTCCCACCTCTCCAAAATACATTTGACACTGTCTCTAGTCGCCGCTGCGGTTTCTGTCACAGACACAATCCATCCGGGCACAAGTCATCTAGAATATCCCTGTGCCCCGCTCCTGAACCCAACAACCACATGGATTTGTTTCTCCCATTGTGTCTTTCATCACTTATATACAGTATTTAGGATGTCTCTTTCTGTTTGGGAGATTTGAGTATATCAGGCATACGGTAATCCGGTGCCATTTCAAAGTACTGTAGAGACATAGTTTGGTTGCTTTGGTTCGTAGGTATTCGTTTTTCATGATTCTCTTAGCACTTTGATCATGTGTCAGTTGAAAGATCAACTAACATACAGCCGTTACCTCATTACAAATGTGTTATTACACAACCTCAATTGTCTCCAGCTATGCTAAGAATACACACCTCACCCAATTGTGTTGGTGCTCAGCAGGGTATTTTCCTCCCCTCTCTCTGACAGACTGATAGAAGCTGTGAGAGAGAGTCAAAGTCATAGCACAGCCCTGTGCTGTGTTGTGTGGAGAGGAGATTTCACACGGAGTGTCGGGAGATTTATCTTTCATTGAGAACACTTCTCCTCATGGCTAATGTGTCACCTCACTTTAGTGCATCCTTTTGTGACACCGGCGTCTTCCAGACAAACAATACATACCTGAAGAGGCCGATTCACACTAAGCCAGTCAACCCACGCATTACAAACATGAGAAAAGCTACCTTTTTCAGAAGGCAGAGCAGGATATAAACCTTCCATTCACACTCACCAGCTCAATGAATGGCATTCTGGTGCTACAGTACAGTATGTCTGGCAGACAATAATAGTCTATCATCAAAGTCAAATACAGTACCAGCAGATGACTGAATACCTATATACCTGAATGTTGCCTTCTCACTTCGGTAGTTATTTTGTGGTGGAAAACCTACCACTGTGAAATTCCCACAAGTGTGTCAAGGCTGGGCTTGACACATTTGCTGTATAATAAAAACATTGCAAAAAATAGGGAATCTTATTTTTCTACGTATATTTAGGAAATGAACGGCTGATTCGTGCCTTGGTGTGTCAGTGTGGATTGTGTTACTCAGTGCGCCTATGTATGGTGCTTGAACACACGTTTGTATGTGGGTGGATGTGAGGTAGTATGTTATCAGCCTTGGGAGTGAGATCACTTCCTGTCTCTCTCTGCCCCCAGCCCATCCAGATAAGAGCACCCACACTCAGCCCTCTGGGAGTTGTCTAACAGGAAGTGGTACAATGGGCTACTCCATTAGCTCTCACATAGCAAGCCACACATGTCCTGTCCGTGAAGCTGTCCAAAATAAGCTGCAAATAGCATTTCCTGTTGGAGTCCATATAAACCCTCAGAAGTGCATTTGTGTATTCACACAGGGGCTATTTAGCTAAGTGCTACCTGTTAACTCCTGGCTTTTGGAAAATGAATCATAGGCCTATTGTTTCTGGTCCACCTGTGTATTGGCTTTGTGGTTGTGTAGCCTGTCTGCTGCAGGCGTAGGGGTGCTAGCTTATTTAGCATGTGGAGGAAGGAAGTGTAATTGTACTGTGTAAATGATATCTATGCACAGCTGTAAATGACTTTTCTCTTCCTTTTATTTGGTCCTTCCTTTTTATTTGACATGTTCCGTAATTTGTCATACAATGATTTGTGACAATATGATTCATGGATTTAATTAGATATTATTTATAAAAGGCTTTATTACTGTATAGGCTGTGTTTAATTTTCTATTGATCTTTCGAGGGCAAGACAATTGTATTGGTGGCTCAACCCTCGACCCGACTGTGTGCGAGGATTTTTATTTTGTGCTTCACAGTTATCTGTGTGGCTCTCACCATCCTCCGTTCTGTCACATCTCTGAGGAGCAGAGGTGCTGTTGTGATAACATTGTGCAGGTCTGATGATGTGATTTGTGGTTCACTTTTTCAGTATGCTATTGGTCAGCAACTTAGATTTGTAATCCAAACAGTCATATGGGTGTAAACGGGTCTAAAGATTCATTGTGCCATCTCGTTTTCTGCTGACTCAGCTCTGGTGAGATAGCTACACTGTCTCTCTTTCTTCCCTCCCCGTGGACTTTCTGCGACATGACATTTAAGGCCGTGACATCTCGCTTTCTCTCCCTCTCTGATCATGCCTAGATACTTAATGCTTTGTTAATGAAAGTAATGCATCGTAACTTAAGCTCATTCCATGTATGTGAATTCATACATTTGAAAATGTAATTAAGTAATTTGCGTTTGGTATAAATAATATACTCTCTGGGCATATCAAAGTTCCACAGTGGGATCTCTGCTATTTTTAGAGTTATGATCCAATTTGTAAGAATTACCAACAGGGTGAATGTGAAAATGAAGGACATGCAATGAAACAAGTAAAAGGAGTGCTGTGATTGGTCACATTTCAAGCAGACCACCATAGTCCCTGTGCCCAAGGAAGCGAAGGTAACCTGCCTAAATAATTACCTCCCCGTGGCACTCATGTCGGTAGCCATGAAGTGCATTGAAAGGCTGGACATGGCTTATATCAACAGCATCGTCCCGGACACCCTAGACCCACTCCAATTCGCATACCGCCCCAACAGATCCACAGATGACGCAATCGCACTCCACACTGCCCTTTCTCACCTGGTCGAATGGAACACCTATGTGAGAATGCTGTTCAAAGTTCATCACTAAGCTAAGGACTCTGGGACTAAACCCCTCCCTCTGCAACTGGATCCTGGACTTCCTGATGGGCCGCCCCCAGGTAGTAAGAGTAGGCAACAATACGTCTGCCACGCTGATCCTTAACACTGGGGCCCCTCAGGGGTGTGTACTTAGTCCCTTCCTGTATTCCCTGTTTACCCACGACTGTGTGGCTAAACATGACTCCAACACCATCATTAAGATTGCTGACGACACAACAGCCTGATCAACGATGAGACGGCCTATAGGGAGGAGGTCAGAGAACTGGCCAGGTCAAAAACCTCTCCCTCAATGTGAGCAAGACAAATGAGCTGATTGCGGACAGGAAAAGGCAGGCCAAACAGGCCCCAATTAACATCGACGGGGCTGTAGTGGAGCGGGGCAAGAGTTTCATATTCCTTGGTGTCAACATCACCAACAAACTATCATGGTCCAAACATACCAAGACAGTCATGAAGAGGGCACAACAAAACCTTTTTCCCCTCAGAAGACTAAAAATATTTGGCATGGGCACCCAGATCCTCAAAAGGTTCTACAGCTGCACCATCGAGAGCATCCTTAACGGTTGCATCACCTCCTGGTATGGCAACTGCTCGGCAGCCCATAAAAATGTCAGAGAATCCAGTCACCCAAGTTATAGACTATTTTCTCTGCTACCACATGACAAGCGGTACCGGAGTGCCAAGTCTAGGACCAAAAGGTTCCTCAACAACTTCGACCCCAAGACATTAGACTGCTGAACAATTCATAAAAATCGCCACCAAACAATTTACATTGACACCGCCCCCTCCCATCTTGTAAACTGCTGCTAATCACTGTTTGTTTGTTACTTATGCATAGTCACTTCACCCCCACCTACAGTTAAAGTCGGAAGTTTACATACATCTTAGACAAAAACTAAGTTTTTCACAATTCCTGACATTTAATCCCAGTAGAAATTCCCTGTCTTAGGTCAGTTAGGATCCCCACTTCATTTTAAGGACGTGAAATGTCAGAATAATAGTAGAGAGAATAATTGATTTCAGCTTTTATTTCTTTCATCACATTCCCAGTGGATCAGAAGTTTACATACACTCAATTAGTATTTGGCAGCATTGCCTTTAAATTTCTTAAATTGGGTCAAACATTTCGGGAAGTCTTTCACAAGCTTCCCACAATAAGTTGGGTGAATTTTGGCCCATTCCTCCTGACAGAGCTGATGTAACTGAGTCAGGTTTCTAGGCCTCCTTGCTCGCACACACTTTTTCAGTTCTGCCCAAATTTTCTATAGGATTGAGGTCAGGACTTTGTGTCGGCACCTCCAATACCTTGACTGTATTGTCCTTAAGCAATTTTGCCACAAATTTGGAATTTTGCTTGGGGTCATTGTCCATTTAGAAGACTCATTTGAGACCAAGCTTTAACTTGACTGATGTCTTGAGAAGTTAAATCAATATATTCACCAAATCTTCCTTCCTCATGGTGCCATCTATTTTGTGAAATGCACTGTTTCTTCCTGCAGCAAAGCACCCCCACACCATGATACTGCCACCCCCGTGCTTCACGGTTGGGATGGTATCCTTCGGCTTGCAAGCCTCCCCTTTTTCCTCCAAACATAACGATGGACATTATGGCCAAACAGTTCTATTTTTGTTTCATCAGACCAGAGAACATTTCTCCATAAATTATGATCTTTGTCCCCATGTGCAGTTGCAAACCGTAGTCTGTTTTTTTATGGCGGTTTTTGAGCAGTGGATTCTTCTTGCTGAGCGGCCTTTCAGTTTATGTCGATATAGGACTCGTTTTACTGTGGATATAGATACTTTTGTACCTGTTCCCTCCAGCATCTTCACAAGGTCCTTTGCTGTTGTTCTGGGATTGATTTGCACTTTTCGCACCAAAGTACGTTCATCTCTAGGAGACAGATCGCATCTTCTTCCTGAGCGGTATGATGGCTGCCTGGTCATATGGTGTTTATACTTACGTACTATTGTTTGTATAGATGAATGTGGTACTTTCAGGTGTTTGGAAATTGCTCCCAAGGATGAACCAGACTTGTGGAGCTCTACATTTTTTTCTGAGGTCTGATTTCTTTTGATTTTCCCATAATGTCAAGAAAAGAGGCACTGAGTTTGAAGGTAGGCCTTGAAATACATCCACATGTATATCTCCAATTGACTCAAATGATGTCAATTAGCCTATCAGAAGCTTCTAAACTCTACCGCAGGTTGATTTTTTGGAATTGTTTTAATATCTGTGTTTTTGCGTGTACATTGAGTAATTGATTGATTAATCTTATGCTACACAAAGATACATAACTTTTCCTAAACTAATCCAGTCATTTAGATATAATATTTGCACCATTTACTGAAGTGTTTTTTTTCCAGTTTAATGGCTTAGGTAGTCTACAAATGTTCATAACCCTGGCAGTAATTATGAATGCAAGTTGCGGGTGAATACACATTTCAGCTATTGGATATCCTCACTCTGGCTGGATTTCAATAAGAATTACTCATCACTTTGCAACCAAGCATAATGTGTCTTCCAGGTAGTATTGCACATTTCAGAAAAATATCCCATGTTTTTCCAGATATCCCAGTTTGAATAAATCCTGTTTGGAGTATTATATTTATTTTTTTAAATCTAGGAATTTTGTTATCCTACTTGCAGGCCTTGGGTGGCCTCTAAACCATGACTTTCAGGACACTGTATTAGGGTAAAGCTAGGCCTCAAAATAAGGCCTTTTGAGATATGTAGTGTCATAAAGAGTTTAATTATACTGATAACATTCACCTAGGAACTCACTTGGTGAAGGACACATGAGTGAAAGTGAAACAATTCAACAACCATGTCTCTTTCACTAACACTTACAGTTATGGCTACAATTCACTCAAAGGGAAGGCACACAAAAGTTATACTTAAATACGAACATGTCTTCTAGCATATTAGTATGAATGTCTCAACCCATGTTCAAGAATGGCCTTGTCCCCTTTATTCAGATTACAACCTCTCACTTTTGGTTATTTGAAAAGGAATATGTATATACAGTACCAGTCAAAAGTTTGGACACACCTACTCATTCAATGATTTTTCTTTATTTGTACTATTTTCTACAATGTAGAATAATATTGAAGACATCAAAACTAGGACATAACACACATGGAATCATGTACTAACCAAAAAAGTGTTAAACAAATCAAAATATATTTTATATTTGAGATTCTTTAAAGTAGCCACCCTTTGCCTTGATGACAGCTTTGTACATTCTTGGTAGCCACTGGGGCCCACCGGTGTAACTGCTGACTGACTGCACACTAACATTACAGCATGATTGTAGTGTGTTAATTATGTCAGCTATGCTGACTATGACGTTACTTTGCTAATATGATGACAACAATGTAGGCTTGTTGTAGCGGTTTGGCTTGGAAAGGTTTTTTCAGCCTCGTCAAATACAGCTGATGTGTTGTGCATTGAAGTCCACAAGCAAAGAGAAGAGAAGGAATACAAGGAATCCAACATGTGTCACGATGTCCGCCGAAGTCGGCTCCCCTCCTTGTTCGGGCGGCATTCGGCGGTTGACGTCACCGGCCTTCTAGCCATCGCTGCTCCATTCTTCATTGTTGAATTTGTTTTGTCTTGTTCCCCGCACACCTGGTTTACATATCCGGTCCCAGTGGGATGCATCTCTCCCTTCCCAGGGTGTATGGTGGGACAGCAGCCCGGTGCCAGGGGTTCCTACAGCTGGACCTATACCTGGCCACCGTTCACCCAGCTCCCTTGGGAAGGGAGCGCTTACAAACTGGTGCGTATCCGGGAGGGGGACGAGTGGAAGACGGCGTTCAGTACCACCTCAGGGTTGATGAATGCGCCATTAGTCTTCCAATCCTTTGTAGACAAGATTTTCAGGGACCTGCACGGGCAGGGTGTAGTGGTGTATATAGATGATATTCTGAAATACTCAGCTACACGCGCCGAGCATGTGTCCTTGGTGCGCAGGGTACTTGGATGACTGTTGGAGCATGACCTATACGTCAAGGCTGAGAAATGCCTGTTCTTCCAGCAGGCCATATCCTTCCTAGGGTATTGCATTTCCACATCAGGGGTGGAGATGGTGACCGCATTTCAGGCATGCGTAATTGGCCGACTCCCACCATGGGAAAGGAAGTGCAGCGGTTTTTAGGGTTTGCCAATAACTACCGGAGATTTATCTAGGGTTTTGGCCAGGTGGCTGCTCCAATTTCCTCACTGCTGAAGGGGGGTCCTGTACGTTTGCAGTTGTCGGCTGAGGCGGACAGGGCTTTTTGGCACCTAAGGGCTCTGTTTACCTCATCTCCTGTGCTGGCCCATCCGGATCCCTCTTTGGCGTTCATAGTGGAGGTGGACGCGTCCGAGGCTGGGATAGGAGCCGTGCTCTCTCAGCGCTCGGGCACGCCACCGAAGCTCCGCCCCTGTGCCTTCTTCTCAAAGAAGCTCAGCCCGGCGGAGCGAAACTATGATGTGGGGGACCGGGAGCTGTTGGCTGTGGTTATAGCTTTGAAGGCATGGAGACATTGGCTTGAGGGGGCTAAACACCCTTTCCTCATCTGGACTGACCACCGCAACCTGGAGTACATCCGGGCAGCGAGGAGACTGAATCCTCGTCAGGCAAGGTGGGCCATGTTTGTTTTTTAACCCGTTTTGTGTTTACCCTGTCCTACAGACCAGGTTCCCAAAATGTTAAGGCAGATACACTGTCCCAGCTGAATGACACAGAGGAGCGGCCCATGGATAAGACTCCCATACTCCCGGCCGCCTGCCTGGTAGAGCCGGTCGTGTACAAAGCCCACTCCCCTCCAGTGTCCCGTCGGGCGTCTGTACGTTCCATCTGCTGTCCGTGACCAGTTTATCTATTGAGCCCACACGTCACCCTCCTCTGGTCATCCGGAGATCGGCCGGACGGTGCGCTGTCTGAGTGGGAAGTACTGGTGGCCTACCTTGGCAAAGGATGGAGGGTATATGTTTCCTCCTGCTCTGTGTGCGCCCAGTGTAAGGCTCATAGACACCTTCCCAAAAGTAAGCTACATCCCTTAACCGTTCCACAACGGCCTTGGTCACAACTGTCGGTTGATTTTCTAACCGATCTTCCTCCCTCACAGGGAAACACCATGATCCTGGTCGTTGTCGAGTCCTGTCGTCTCCTCCCTCTGCCCGGTCTCCCAACGGCCCTACAGACTGCAGAGGCCTTGTTTACACACGTCTTCTGACACTACGGGGTGCCTGAGGATATAGTGTCTGATCGAGGTCCCCAGTTCACTTCGAGAGTCTGGAGGGCGTTCATGGAACATCTGGGGGTCTCGATCAGCCTCACCTCAGGTTTTCACCCCGAGAGTAATGGGCAGGTGGAGAGAGTGAACCAGGATGTGGGCAGGTTTCTGCGGCCAGGACCGGCCAGGGGAGAGGGCAGCGTTCGTGCCGTGGGCCGAAATGGAGCAGAACTCGCTCCGCCACTCCTCCCCTAACCTCTCCGCCTTTCAGTGTGTATTGGGGTACCAGCCGGTTCTGGCGCCATGGCATTAGAGTCAGACCGAGGTTCATGCGGTGGACGACTGGTTCTGGCACGCGAGGAGACATGGGAAGCCGCTATGTACACCACCAGCAGGCCGTGCTGCGCCAAAAAACCAGCGCGGACCGTCACCGCAGTGAGGCCCCGGTGTTCGCACCGGAGTCTGGCTCTCAACCCGCAACTTGCTCCTCCGCCTGCCCTGCCGGAAGCTGGGTCCACGGTTTGTGGGGCCATTCAATATCCTGAAGAGAGTGAACGAGGTGTTCTGCCTGCGGCTATAGAACCCTGACCTGTTCACTGGATGTGCTACTTGTCCCGGACCATCTGTTTTCGACTCTCTCCCTCTCTACCGCACCTGCTGTCTCTAACTCTAAATGACCGTCTATGAAAAGCCAACTGACATTTACTCCTGAGGTTCTGACCTGTTGTACCGTCTACAACCACTGTGATTATTATTATTTGACCCTGCTGGTCATTTATGAACATTTGAACATCTACTGTTATACTCTCAACCCGGCACAGCCAGAAGAGGACTGGCCCCACCTCAGAGTCTGGTTCCTCTCTAGGTTTCATCCTAGGTTCCTGCCTTCCATGGGAGTTTTTCCTAGACACCGTGCTTCTACATCTGCATTGTTTGATGTTGGGGGGAGCACACTCAAGGTTTCAGGGTTTTTTGTGTTATTTCTTGTTTGTTTCACGCTAAAAAATATTTTGCATCTTCAAAGTGGTAAGCATGTTGTGTAAATCAAATGATTGGTTTTCTGGGGGGGGGTTCTATGTTAATTCCCGGTTGTAAGGCAAAAAAAAATAATAAAAATGCCGCTGAAGATGTCCCAAAACATTTAGTGGACATTTTTCTCAAAAGTGGGTTTACAAGTTTATCAACATTCAAAACAGAATTACTTTCCCATTGTTTCTCAACTGCAGTGTATGATATACCATTTTGTAGCTCTGCGTCTCTACTTTTATTGTAAAAACACCATTTTAAATGTTGCAACATGAGCCCGAATGTTACGGTTTTCTTCCGGTGAAAGAGAGGAGGACCAAAATGCAGCGTGGTTATTTATAAACATCTTTAATAAAGGTGAAAATACAAACAATATACAAAAACAATAACCTTGAAAAACCGAAACAGCCCAATCTGGTGCAACAAACACAGAGACAGGAACAATAACCCACAAAATACTCAAAGAATATGGCTGCCTAAATATGTTTCCCAATCAGAGACAACGATAAACACCTGCCTCTGATTGAGAACCACTCTAGGCAACCATAGACTTACCTAGACTACTTCACTAACCACATTCCCATAACCTACAAAAAAAAAACCTAGACAAAACACACCACATAAATACCCATGTCACACCCTGGCCTGACCAAAATAATAAAGAAAACACAAAATACAAAGGCCAGGGCGTGACACCGAATTCAAGTGGTCGGTCACAAATACACTTCATTCAGTATTTAGAGTTCTCGAGATTCACACATCAATCATAAACTGTGACACAACGAGATTGCTCCAACAGACATGGCCGCCCTGTTTCTAGCTACTAGCCAACTTTGCAGTATTTTTTGGGGGGGAGATGTGTTTCTTTCCCCCAAAAAAGATAATGCTATAATGTTGTACAACTGACAAGAGCTTCTTGAGATTAGATTGGAGATCACTCACCACAAATTTGACTTCCCAGACCTGGATCCATTGTTTGGACTATATGAAGCAGCTCTCATTATCCCAGGTAATCTACCGAAAAGACACCACTGAAAGAGAAGATGGAAAGGTCTCATTCTAGTCAGACTCTGTAAAAAGGCAAACCACCCACCGCTTCCGAGTATGTTACTTGGTAACGTACAGTCTCTGGACATTAAGGTAGACAAGCTCATGCCTAGGATCTCCATCCAGAGCAACACGAGAGATTCTAACATAATGTTTTGTATTGCTTACGCCTGCCACTCTTCTTTGGCCATACAGCCAGCTGGCTTCTCCGTACTTTGCGCAGGCAGGAAGAAAGAACTCACAGAGAAAAGCAAAGGTATTAACTCATGGTGTGATTGTGCTTCTACATCTGCATTGCTTGCTGTTTGGTGTTTTAGGCTGGGTTTCTGTATAAGCACTTTATGACATCTGCTGATGTAAAAAGAGCTTTATAAATACATTTGATTGTTTGATTGTAACAACATACATAAAGTAAAGCCCTTTTGCTCTCCCAAGCTGGAATACCTCACCATCAAATGCCGACCCCACTACCTCCCAAGAGAATTCACATTGATTATTGTCATGGCCATTTATATCCCCCTTCATGCCGACATCACGGAGACGCTCAAGGAATTATATGGGACATTGAGAAAACTGGAAACTGCACATCCTGAGGCCGCATTTGTTGTAGCTGGGAACTTTAACCTCTACAGGAGGTTATTTTTTTAATTTTATCTTTATTTAACTAGGCAAGTCAGTTAAGAACAAATTCTTATTTTCATTGACGGCCTAGGAACAGTGGGTTTAACTGCCTGTTCAGGGGCAGAACGATAGATTTGTACCTTGTCAGCTCGGAGATTTGAATTTGCAACCTTCCGGGTAACTAGTCCAATGCTCTAACCACTAGGCTACCCTGCCGCCCCGCGGAATGGTTGAGCTAGTGTGCACTAATGTGATTAGCATGACGCTGTAAGTAACAAGAACATGTCTTATATGGGCAGAAAATGTACATTCTTGTTAATCTTACTGCACTCTCGAATTGACAGTAGATATTAGTGTGAAAAAAATATCATGCCATTGTTTGCGTAGAGTGCACAACAACAAAAACATTTTATCACGGCAACTGGTTTGATACATTCACCTCTGAAGGTAAATACTGTACTTACATTCAGGAATCGGATTTGTCGTCCTGAGAGGCCCAGAGATAGCATAGTTTTGTTTGATTAAAATCAATTTTTATATTGTGTAAACTTCCATTTTGTATTACCATATCATTTTTGTACGTTCCCCATAGTTATTTACTTGAAAATGTATCAATTGACCAATTGGGCAGACTTGATACAAAATATTGTCCAGTATTGCAATGCTTCACTGGATCAATCTGAAACTTTGCACACACACTGCTGCCATCTATTGGCCAAAATCTAAAGTCAAATCAAATCAAATCAAATTTCTTTATATAGCCCTTCGTACATCAGCTGATATCTCAAAGTGCTGTACAGAAACCCAGTCTAAAACCTCAAACAGCAAGCAATGCAGGTGTAGAAGAACGGTGGCTAGGAAAAACTCCCTAAAGTGTGCCTAAACTGCATTTTTATATGATGACCTTTCTCTTGCATTTCAAAGATGATGGAACAATTTTTGGGGGGGAAACAAAATGAATTTCATATTTCCACATACTTCAAAGTGTTACCTTTCAAATGGTATCAATAATATGCATATCCGTGCTTCAGGGCCTGAGCTACAGGCAGTTAGATTTGGGTCATTTTAGGCGAAAATTGAAAAAAGGGTCCGATCCTCTTAAAGGAAGCACCCGGTCTGAGCAACGTTGGTCTTACCAATCGGAATCCATGCTACAAGATTGTTTTGATCACGTGGACTGGGATATGTTCCAGGTCCCCGGGAACATACTGTAAGTCAGTCAAAGAGGAAAAATATCATGACAGGGACAAACGCGATTCGCATTTTCAATAGCTCAGACATGTGGCAGGGATTTAAGACAATCACGGATTACGGAAAACCGGCCACGTCGCAGACACTGGCGACTCATTTAGAGACAGACTTAACACATTCTTTTCTCACTTCGAGGAAAACAATCCAGAGCCACCGTCATGGACCCCCGCTGCTCACGAGAACTGTAGGCTCCCGATCTCTGTCGCCGACGTGTGTAGGACTTTCAAGTGTGTTAACCCTCGTAAGGCAACCGGCCCGGACGGCATACCAAGCCGTGTCGTCAGTGCATGCACAGACTAGCTGGATTGTGTGTTTATATCAGTCTTTTATATTGACTTTAAATACGACGTCCACCATTGTTTCTGTACCCAAGCAAGCTAAGGTAAACTAAACTAAATGACTGCTGCTCCGTAGCACTCGCCTCTGTCATCATGAAATGCTCCGAGAGGCTAGTCAAGGACCATATCACCTCCACCTTGCCCGACACCCTAGAAATGCGGCACGGCCCCGAAGACAAACTTCTACAGACGCAGCATAGAGAGCATTCTGTCGAGCTGCGTCGGTGCCTGATACGGCAACTGCACCCGCCCTCAACCGAATGGCTCTCCAGAGGATGGTGTGATCAGCCCAACACAATCACCAGAGGCCCACTGTCTGCCCTCGAGGACATTTACAGCACTCTGTGTCAAACGAGGGCCATGTATTTTGAAATAGGTATTTAAATGACTTCTGAGTCATTTATATTACACCGGGCTGCACTACAATTCAACGTATTTCGTAGTAAGATACTGTCAAAGCTGTGATTTGCATTTTCAAAAGAAAAAATGTTTCTATAAAAAATAAATAAGCGTGCACTGACATCAGAAGTCTGTTGGCACTATGGTGTGATAAGAGCATCTGCTATATTAACAAAATATAAATGTAATGTAAAAATAAACCTTTGCACAGCATGCTGAGTATTATTGCAATGTGCTCCACCCCGACACAAGGCCAATACAAAACACACAAGCTCATTTATCTAATATATACTCTACATTGCAATTTGTTACACTGCTTAATTATACACTGGATTCTCAACATAGCTCACTGTAATACATCTACTGCTGTGCATATTATTCTTATTCTACTGTGTATAAGCATAGATTGCATTTGGATTACTGACACAGCGTTATTTGGTTTGTTAACTGGATTCAATCTGACATTCGTGATTTCTTGATCCAGTTTTGGTTATTATTTGTGTACTTGTTTGACATTTTTGCTGAACTGTTATTAAGAGCTAGTAACACAATTTCGCCGCACCCACTATAACATTTGCTAAATTGTGTACGCGACCAATAAACTTTGATTTGACAATATATGCAGTTTTTTTAAATATATGGTATGATAAGTTCTCATATCTTTGAAAATATAAATACAGTTATATTTCAACTATATGGACACATCATTTATACTGTTATACATAAGTCCTTACATGTATGTATAATGCCCTAAAGGTAAATACATGTTCATCTCCATACATTTACCACCTCAACCTTTTCAATATACATCAGGATTAGCTGTGATCAAGTTCACGATTTAACCAGGCTGACAATCCTATCACTCATCCTCCTTATGTAGCCCTTATGAATATGTATAGGCAGCAGCTAAGCTTGTTAACATTCCCATTTAATCCCACCCAGACAGATGTGGAGCATTTTGCTATTGAACCCGAATCAATTGTAATAATCAAACACTTCCCAAGGGTCAGCTGGATTGGCTGGGCAGAGAAAAATGACCTGTTGAGACATTAGTCAATGTCTCTCGGTTATCGTTGGTCTCATTTAGTTTGACAGAGAGCAGGTTGGGTTGGAGACTTTTAAGGGCCACTCTGAGTCCTCTGTCTATTCAATGCAAATAAGCCCTCACCAACAGGCGACATGCTGTTTATTGCTGTCTTGTTAGCAAAGCGATTTATGCTGCATCAATTTATACAGCTCCATTTATTACTGCATCTGTCAAGGGCAGTGTGAGTTGTCAATACGGTTATGGTAGACTCATTTGTCAGTTGGAGGGATTTCGAAAACGTATATAACTATATCATTTAATCTTTTCAGATACTTTTTATTCCCCTGTAGCTTGGTGGGAAGTGGATGCTAGTCCACGATAATAGCAGAGGAATAATGATGAATGCCTTAAATAAATAATTCAAACGAGTCATTTCTTAATGATAATAAAAAAGGCACTGCTACGATTAAAACACTACAGATGACAACACAATCATGGTCATCTATCATCATGTACTCAGATCAACAAGAATAAAACGTATAATAAGCTTTTCTTAGAATGTCCTGGTTTGTGCAGGTAGTATGAGTCACGTCTCACAGTGGTGAATGATAACGAAAGGGACAAAAGGTCAGTGAACTAGGGCGACAATACAACAGCCACAGTTACAAGGAATACAGTCATTAGCATGACAACACCTCCCTCCAACACTCCACAACACACTGAACCAGTGAGACATTCTGAGATTTTATGAGAGACATTCTGAGACATTTTTGTGAGACTCTCTGAGAGACATTCTATGAGACTCTCTGAGAGACATTCTGTGAGACATTCTGAGAAATTCTGTGAGACTCTCTGAGAGACATTCTGTGCGCCATTCTGAGACTTTCTGAGATCAAATCAAATCATATCAAACTGTATTTGTCACATGCTCTGAATACAACAGGTAGACCTTACAGTGAAATGCTTACTTACCAGACCTTAACCAAAAATACCAACAGCAAAAAAGAAAGAAGAAGTAAAGTAACAAATTATTAAAGAGCAGCAGTAAAATAACAATAGATACAGTACATTCAGTGAGATGTTTTGTGAGACATTCTGAGACTTTCTGAGAAATATTCCTATAAATTCTGCAAGCCATTCTGAGATACAGTCTGTGAGTTGTTTTATGAGACATTCTGTGACACATTCTGTTACCACAGATCCTCTAGCACATGTCATGCTAGATATCTTCGAATGTGTTCAGCTTAAATCCACAGAAGCAATGTTTTAGTACTACAAACAAAATGACCAACTGGGTACCTAAATTTGTCATACCGTTCCTCTTTCAATACGGATGCTATTCATCAGATCATGTGGGTACCATGCGGTGTTGAAAACACAGACTTACAGTGAGGGGCTATACACCACAGGAGTACACAGAGGGGAGTGTCTCACACAAACGGCTATTTGTCAAAGCTGCCACACTGTAACAGAGTCTGCATAGAGGCTTTCTCTTTGAAACATCACACTTTTCATGTTTTTTGAACCATGTGTAACTTTTTAAACTATGACATTATCCTCAACACATTCTGTTATTCAAAAGGATTATCTTATTATAATATTCACATAAGTCACATAAGTCACTGTCGTACAGTCCACACTCCATCACACAATGTTTAACAGGTTAGCCTGTTTTGTCATCTTTCAGTGTTCAGCACACTGTGTGCGTGTGTGTGTGTGTGTGTGCGCGCGCGCGTGTGTGTGTGTGTGTGTGTGTGTGTGTGTGCGTGCGTGCGTGTGTGTGTCTGTTCCAAATACTGAGCCATGCAGCTTCGCAGGAGGATCATCATCAATCATGGATGGAAAATTATATTTCTTTCCTGTCCCTCCAAGGCACTTGACCTTTCTGAGACTTTTCTCTGGGATTTCTCCTTACTGCGATATCTTAATAAAAGATACCGAGATCCTCTTACCACGGAAAATGTGCAGTGGAGAAACAGCAATATAAACACTCCACCACTTTGTGGGACCTACACCGTTATATGTGTTTTCGAAATGGCCCAGGGGGATGTTAAACTGTTTCTCCCAGGAGGATTACGTGACAAGTCCCATCAGCGTCGACGTGTATGTCTGTATTCAGAGAGCATTAGCGCTACTGCAGCATTTTAATGTCTGAATAGGCACCGACGTTGATAATCAAAGGGACACATAGGGCAACTGGAATGGCAGACAGCAGGGCATATGAAATGTTCTTTGTAACGAGGTACAACTTCGTCATAATCTCTCTGATTAATATACTGGTGCGTGCTGTGTTGAGATCAACTGCGTTTGTTCAATAATAAATTATCAATATTAATATCTGTATTGATTGGAATGGAACACATCTCGGTGTTACTGTACATAGACAGACTATAAACCAATGCAGTAATGACGTTAGAGTGCAGTGCATCACACATATCTGTAATAATATTGAAAAACATTCGCAATCTGATTCTCACCCTTATCCCTGTCTGTTCAGAGTATTCCCCTAGGATACCCTGACTCGTGGTAACCCCATCCCCACTGAGAGCTTCCCCCTGGAGGCCCTGTCCCGCTGGTAGCTGGCCTGTCATGGCATTTTACCTGTGGAGGAGACATGGGGAATCTTGGCAGACTCTCAGACTTTCCAGCCCATCCATATAAATGCCAGAGACTCTCCCTCCTCTCCCCACGGAGTTGTCTCTCTATGTGGGTAGAGTCTGCCGGCCACAGCTCCTCCTGGTCCCTTTGCAGGAATAATCCCTGGCTGGCAGAGCACAAAAGGCCAGCCTGGGCTGACTGGGCCTGAGAGCAGCACTCCTGTTGGGGAGCTTCGATCGGTCCCCATAGGGTCCAGAGTGGTGACGGGTCTGATAAGCTACACTCACGCAGAAAATTATCCAGTGTTAAATCAACACCGAGAGTGTTAAATTAACACTGAAAGTGTGGACCTGTATAGACACTGGAACAGTGTTACATTCACACACTTCTTGGTGTAAAGCCTTATTTCCCAGAGAGCCTTGCCTTTCGAGTGAATTGTGGAGTTACCACCCATGACCGTATTTGATATTGACAGAGATATGGTTGTTGCATTCATTTATTTTCAATCATATGGACTTTGCCAAGTGAGATCATGAACAAATATGTTTTTAATTCAAATTAAATTAACACAATGCATATTGTATAAGGCCTTATTTTGAGGTCCTACACTCTAAACATAACAATTAAGTCTGTATGTCACACCCTGACCTTAGTGTTCTCTGTTTTCCTTGTTATTTTGGCTAGGTCAGGGTTTGACATGGGTGATGTATTTATTCCCCTTGCCTAGGGGTTTTGTATGTTTATGGTGCTGTTTCCTTTCTAGGTGTTTATATAAGTCTATGGTTGCCTAGATTGGTTCTCAATTAGAGGCAGGTGCTTATCGTTGTCTCTGATTGGGAAACATATTTAGGCAGCCATGTTCTTTGGGTATTTTGTGGGTGATTGTTTCCTGTGTCTTCTGTCTTTGTGGCTATTCACCAGATAGGACTGTTTTGGTTTTTCACATTTATTGTTTTTTGTATTTTGTGTTCATGTTGAGTTTTTCTTATTAAACATAGACACTTACCACATCGCATCTTGGTCCGATCCTTGCTACACCTCTTCATAGGAAGAGCAAGAAATCAGCGGTGACACTGTAACTGTTAATTGTTGAATTCACACTCATGGGTGTAAAATAACTCCAGTGTTAGCATTATTAACCAGAGTTTAACCATGTCCATCATTATCATATTTCCCGGTAAGCTCTATTGTAGGTTGATATTTTTTAGAATTGATTGTTTCAATATCTATATTTTTGCATGGGCATCGATTGATACATTAATCTTATGCAGCTCAAATGTAAATTAAATACATTTTCTAAACTATTCCAATATGTTATTTGGTGTTATTGCACCTGTTACTGAAATGGTTGTTCCAGTTTAAATTCTTTAGGTAGTCTCATTTTGCAGTCTTCCTAACCCTGGCAGTCATTCTGAATGCAGGTTGCGGGAGATAAAAAATTCAGAAGGTTGGATATTCCCACTCTGGCTGGATTTCAATAGGAATTTCACATCCCTTTTCAAGCCAGCCTAATTTCACAGGTTGCATGTATAACCCAACATGTTGGGTTGTTCAGATTAGCCAAACGTGGGTCAAATTAAGCATCATTTGGGCTTTATCCTGGGTTGACCAAGAAGCTGGGTATTTTTTTCATGCAATCCATAGGTTAGTCACGAGGCCTGGTTTAGTAGTGGTGCGGCTTTCAGATAGTTTACTTCGCCTTCCTTGATAGTAAATGTCATTCCTGTGGATCATGTTAAGCTTGAACACGGCAATGTCCAATTATTCTTGAATATTATTGCGCAACATTTATTGCACGACTCTTTCGGTGTTCATTTAACACTGGGGAATTTGCTGTGCATCCTCTTCCACTCTGAACTAACACTGTCTATGGGAGGCAGTAGCACGATGTTCAGGGCGCTTTAGCATGGACAGGGGCTTTCAGGGGAGGGGAAGGGTGGTGAGACGTTACGTGGTGGGTTATAAATCTGTAATAAGAAGGGCACACAAGTAATGAGCAGCCCTCTGCTCTGAAAGTAAAGGTCAACCCTATCTCACCAATCTTGTTCTCGCTCATAGAGCCGCGTTTGAGAGAATACAAGCTAAATCTCCCTCAATGTAATCTAAGAAACACCACTCATTTCTCGCCATGCTCCACACAGGGAAGCTTTAAGGGCTGGAATATGTTAATTAAGGATAGAAGAATAGAATAGAATGACTTAAGTCACCATGTGGCTACTATCAAATATCAGCCTTATTTGGTAAAATAAGTATTTTTGTTCCGTGTTCAATTCTCATCAGGACTAAACCGTGAACCTTGGACCAATCTAATCAGTGTGTGGAGAGGTTGGGCCCGGGGTGCTTTTGATTCTGTTAGGGATTTGACTCGCTAAGGCAACTCAAAGACTCAAGCAGCGGAAAAAGAAAAGACACAGGTGTAATAATCTGACTCTGTCTAAATCTACCATCTCTTCCACAGAAAAACACATACACAAACGTGCATTACACATGCAGTGCATTCGAATGTACTCAGACCCCTTGACTTTTTCCACATTTTGTTACATTTTACAATAAGGCTGTAGTGTATTTAATTGATTTGTCCCTCATCAATCTACACACAATACCCCATAATGAGAAAGCAAAAACAGGTTTTCAGAAGTTATTGAAAATGTATAAAACAATTTAAACTGAAATATCACATTTACATAAGTATTCATACCATTTACTCAGTACTTTGTTGAAGCACCTCTGGCAGCGATTACAGCATCGAGTCTTCTTGAGTATGACACTACATGCTTGGCACACCTGTATTTTCGGAGTTTCTCCCATTCTTCTCTGCAGATCCTCTCAAGCTCTGTCAAGTTGGATGGGGAACATTGCTGCACAGCTATTTTTAGGTCTCTCCAGAGATGTTTGATTAGGTTCAAGTCCGGGTTCTGGCTGGGCCACTCATTCAGAGACTTGTCCCGAAGCACCCTGCGTCTTGGGAACCTTCAATGTGGCAGACATATTTTGGTACCCTTCCCCAGATCTGTGCCTTGACACAATCCTGTCTCGGAGCTCTTTCAGACAATTCCTTCAACCTCATGGCTTGGTTTTTGCTCTGACATGCATTGTCAACTGTGGGACCTTATATAGACAGTTGTGTGCCTGTCCAAATTATGTCAAATCAATTGATTTTACCACAGGTGTAATCCAATCAAGTTGCAAAAACATCTCAAGGATGATCAATGGAAACAGTATGCACTTGAGCTCAATATCGAGTCTCATCGCATCTCATTATTTTAATGAATTAGAGAAAAATAAAACATATTATTTTGATTTAATCAATTTTAGAGTAAGGCTGTAACTTAACAAAATGTGGAAAAAGTCAAGGGGTCTGAATAGTTTCCGAATGCACTGTACACACGCACACACATGCGCACTCGCACACACTCACATACACACACTAGAAAAACACACAAATACCCACACACTGATACACTCCCTCCACTGTCACACCCAAGGGACAGCCGTGAGCAGATGGATAGTTTTAGAGCAGTGGGGTCAGTGTGAGAGTCCAACCCTCTAAACCAAAGAGGAAATAATATAGGGCAGTACAGTGAGGCCTGGACCGAGCTCAGTCATTGGTCCCCGAGATGAAGGGATTCGAGGGAGGAGGGAGAGAGAGGGAGCAGAGAGAGAGAGAGCAGGCCGATAATCTCCTCGTGACCTGGCAGTCACTGTAGAGTACTATTAGATCAGTTACCAAATCCTATCAAATATATTGCCATCCCACGATGTGGTAGCCAAGAACAGGGCCGGAGGGCTTGCCGCCTGCGGTTCTTATTAAACCTCTGGAAAGAGAGCTCTGTTTGTCTCCTCTGAGAACTGCAGAGGGGCGGAACAGGAGAGCTGGGATTAGTACTACAGCAGGGTGGTGGGAACAGGGACAGCCAGGAATTCTGATCTCATTTCCAACACTGCAAAAGTCCCCTTTTCACACAAGCAGCAGAATTTTTTAAAAAGTGTGTTGTGTGCGTGTGTCAGAATGTGTGTTTGTGTAGGTGGAGGGTGTGGAGAGGGTGGAATGTGTTGGTGGGTGGGGTGAGATAAAAAAAAAATTAAAAAGTATTCGTCCTCTTATAGGTAATTCAATATTGTCACTGCAGTTACCGGGATTTCATTCCTATGAGACAAGGTAATGAGTAATGCCTTAACTTGATACATTGTTGTTCTCTTACTCATGTCTGTCAAAGCTGTGATGTCAAGCTGTGACACACTCAGACTCCGGCGACATGATATCACCTCAGCTACCAACCACATCCGTTGTTCCGACACTGGGTAACAACACAGACTAATGTGTCTACTCTCTCTTCCCAGTCTAAACCTACAGCATGCCTAATGACTCTGGCACCTGCTCTAAGTCATCACAGAGGCAAGATCTGCAAATAGTATTATGATAATGGAGCAACAGATACTGTGGTGGATAATTGCTTTTTTGAGGCAGGGGGTAAACATGCCTTGACATCCTGAATTGACTCCAGACTGCATCTGCTGTTGATCATCAGGTCTTCGACAAAGACAGAAACAAACTGTCTGCCCCATTCCGGCAATGACAATGTAAGAAAACAAAGAAAGTTGGTGAGGAGAACGAGAATCTTTCAGGAACAGGAGCGTATGCACTAATATTGGTTGAATGATCTCAGGCTTAGTGGGTTGGTGGAAAATGGAGGGGGAGAGGGATTGGCAAGGTGCCATAGCCGTGGCGGGCAAATTGTGGAAACGGAGTGCGGCCCGGTTTGTTTTCCTTCGTTCAGCATTCAAGCACACAGCAATTACTCAATCCCTTGGAGGCAGCAGGCCGTTGGAGTAAACGATGTCCTGCATCATTTTCAGCAGGCCCAAGATGGATGAGATAGAGGGTGCAGTCATAATTGACACGACAGGATGACGCAGTTAATATTAATACAATGATGATGGGGACCTTCTTTTGATTCAGTTGAGCCAGTTGGGCAATACATCTCTGGTTTGATATAAAGTCTTGAAGGAGAAGCGGTACTGCTAGATAGTTTTATTTGTTGACACGTTGCCGAAACGTGGCTAAATAGGTGACTTTCTTCCTTCACTTTAAGACACTATTTTCAATGACTTTGAAAGACAAAATAGCAGGTTGATCGTTGGCATTGCTGTTAGTTGTCATGTTCCTCCTTCCTCCTGTCAAATGTTGACTCGCAGGCAAAAGAAAACTTTCCGGTAGATGTGGTTATATTAAGAGAGGATAAATTTAGGCAAACAAACAAAATGTTAGATTTTTCTTCTTCTGGTTAACTCCATGGCAACAGCACATCACACAGTAAGTAATATATTCATGATGGAAACTCAGCTGAGATCAGAGTGCTGCACTCTATTCATGACTAATACCAATTTGAAAAAGTAAAAACTTAAAAGCAAAAAACAAAGGACTTCTTTCACCGACTTCACAACAACCAAACCTGAAATCTTCAAAGAGCCGTTTTCATTGCTAAGAGAAAACACAGTGCTCATGGTGGTTATAGTGGCCATAGATCACTTTCAGTGCTGTACCTCTGAAGCACTTGAATTTCTTTTGGCATATGCTGTAGCTTGTGGGGAATAACCAGTGGGAGTGTAGCTGGGCTCTCCAGACGTTTTTTGGACGATTAAAACCTGGGTCTAAGTGAAGGCTAGGTTCCATCTCTCCAGGTTCCTGTTGTTTTCAGCTGAAAAATGGAGATGCACTTTGTGAGCCTGTGAGAGGGAACACATACAGGGGGAAAACAGGCCATTGCTGAAACTACAAAGGGGAACCAACACCTACTGAGCCTTTCTCTCCAATGCATTTCAGAACACGTACCGTCAGAGTGCAGAAGGCAAACGGATGACAGAATTAGAGGAAGAAAAGAACCACATCACAAAGGGAAAAGTATGTATGTTTGATGCTTAATTCATTTACTGGAATAAGGAAGAGAGAGATTCAAAAGCACGGCATTAGTAGGTAAAAGGTATCTTACAAGGTCGAGGACAGGAAGATGAAGCAGAAACCTGGGCGAACGCTCATGGTCATCCTTTATTTAACATTTTTAACTCAATGAATGAGTACCAGAGTAAAACACATCATCTTACCTCCTCATTTTCCAGTTCACCTATTTTAAGTCACAGGTAGAGCGAGACCCAGGCCTTTGAGCCAGTCGACACTGCAGCTTCAGGCAGCATTACTAGCACCTGTGCTTGAAGGTAAAGTCTCTCTCTCTCTCTCTTTCTCACAGAATCAAGTGTGTCACCCTGCAGCTATGAATCGCCATCCTCTCTTGCACATATTCAGGGGTCAGTGAAAATGTGCCATTCACTAGCTTCAGAGTGCCTCTAGGAGAAGGGGAAATAGCTTTCTCATGCGTCTGTGCCCTGGGTCTATTTTAATCCTGTGTTGTTGGAGACCGTTGAATAATTGCCTTGAGCATGGCTGTTCTCAAAGCGACAGAGAGAAAATACATTGAGCTGAGGTACATGTTCTGGCGCGGTTGAAATGGGTGCTCTTTATTGGCCATACCACATCATTTCACTATCTACTGAACCCTATTTGCTTCTATGATTTGACCTGTCCAGGGAAGAATTACCTGCCCAGGGCAATTTGCAGAGAATGCTTAAGATCACTGATAGCATTTACAGAGCCAGGAAGTTAAAAATGATATTTTGTCCTTACTTTCATCCACATCATAAGACCATGTGCAACACTTTCGGAGGAAAAAAATACATTTGGGTCTTCTGTGTTTGTAGGGGAGGTTAACCACCCTCTCAGCCATTCCAAAACATGAATAACTTATAGGGCACTCATATCGAGATAAAAAATGGGCAAAGCCATGTTTACAGTTGTGATAGATTCTGACGGGCATTCTCAGGGGGCACCCAAAGTCCTAACAGTAATCAGGCTTTTCTGATGACTCCCCTGCTGCCTCTCCCAGGACCCCTGACACCCTGGAAATGAATGTCCTTGCTTCCATTTCCTCTCACCTGCAAGGGGCTCAAAGGGGAATTACAATGCTCTTGGATTTTTATTTGATTTCAGTTCAATATTTATTTATTTCATCTGTATTTCTCTTTTCGCTGTGGTGCGATCTGACAGGTGAGGAGCAAAGCATGTTGAATGTGTGTCTGGGGTGGAGGAGAGACGAGGGGTGAAGAAGTAATCTCTCCAGACTAGGGCAAGGTCATTTCATTTTTCAAGTTTGTCAGCTGGCAATCACACCATGTCAGGGTATCTTCACCTCCAGAGGATCGCTTTTTTTTTTTTACTATGCCCAACAAATATGCAGGCGAATGCAATTCACCTGCCATGGAATTTTAATATGGTATAATGAGTGAAAAGTGTGCGTGTGTGTGTTATATTTATTAAGGATCCCCATTAGCTGCTGCCAAGGCTGCCACTACCTATCTACAGTAAAAAGTGTATATTACCACAATGCAACGATAGTCATGTGTGTAGAGTGTGTGTGTTAGTGTGTGTATGAGTATGTGTGTGTCTCCTCACAGTATGCATTGTTCCATAAAGTGTAGTTCTGTCTGTTGTTTTTTATGTGGAATAGAGTACTGTATTACTGTGCATTCCCCAGAGTCTATTCTGGACTTGGGGACTGTGAAGAGACACGTGGTGGCATGTCTCGTGGGGTATGTATGGGTGTCTGAGCTGTATGTGTGTGAGTGTGCGTGTGCGTGTGTCTGTATAGTCAAGAATGGCATTGTGAGCCTATATATTAGCTTTAACATACCACATTAAATAACGTCTGCAGAAGTACATTACATAGCAGACAGTCGTCATTTTTGAAAAGGTATTTATTTAACTAGGCAAGTCAGTTGAGATCGAATTCTTATATACAATGACAGTCTACCGGGGAACAGTGGGTTTACTGCCTTGTTCAAGGGCAAAACAACAGATTTTTACCTTGTCAACTTATGGATTCGATCCAGCAACCTTTCGGTTACTGGCCCAATGCACTAAAACCACTAGGCTACCTGCCGCCCCTTTACTGCATTTCATGTCCAATTTGTTGGACTAATCCAGGTGTCTTTCAGATGCTGAAGAGAGTGAGTGATGGGGGGCGTCTCAGGCTCAATGGAGATGTAAATTCACCAGGATTATGGGGCCATAAAAGATAACATGAGGAATTCTGCCCTGATTTATATTTATCCAGGAAGCTGCTCTCATTGGCTGAGATTACATCAAAGGGAGAGTCTCAGTACATCACAACATCATAACAGAGGGTTCACTATCCCAGCTGTCATTCCCAGAATATTTGACCTGGAAAAAAATTTGTCCAACCTATTTTTTCATCTACATTCCTCTGGCTATCTCCGCTCAGACAGATCCATACTGTATCTATAACCTCAACACGTCATCTGGTGCCGTGTTCCAACAGAGCCATCACTTTCACTTTGCTTGACCTTTTACAGCATGGCACAGAGAAAGTTAACGAAGTACACATGCTGGCACACGTACACGACCCATGCTGACACACGCACACGCACCTACACATACACACACACACACACACACACAAACACCCTTACACACGTGTCTTGTCTCCCCTCTTCTCTTGGACTGTCCTAATTGGCTCAGGAGCATAGGGTTCAGATAGACACACCGCACATTGAGCCCTCCTCCCTCCCTGCAGTTCCTGTTTTCTTTGGCACCAATACCAGCAACTGAAACTGGACATATCTGGACCCCAAAAAATTCAAATGAAAACTCTCTGGAAGAAAATAAAATCACACCGTATAACGATAGTTCATTGTGTGCTTTGGGGAAGAAACAGTCAAAAAAAATGTAAAAGAAAAGAGAAATGTGTTGCGTATGGTAACCAGGGAGATCGTCACATTCAGAGAACAAACACACATATAAGAGTAAGCATATTAAATCTGCCTGGGTAAAGGTCATGGAGAAATCCCACTTTCCTCCCACCATCCCTGCTTGTTATGTAGCCATTTTTATTCTGCAAATATTGCTCTCTGGCAGTTTGACCTTATCTGTGTTTCTGAAATATAGGCAGGAGAGCACTTGATCGAAAGCAAATTCATTTTATGCCACTCTATTGTAATATGTTAAGTTAATTCCAGTTAAATGTCAGGTGAAATGCTGGCCAGGTTTTCTCTTCTGCACTCTAAACAATATGTACCATGTGAAGTGAGCAGAATCCATATATAATTGTAATAACTTTGCTTTGTCTCACAAGAATAGTTATGCTTGATCTGTTTCTTGTAAACTGTCAGTCATTTTCTAAATCATTCCGGGAACCTTTTCAAACTTCACATGCAGCATTATGATAATGACTTGTTACACAAGCTTGTTTATTGTGATGTGTAAACTGGTGTCAACTGTAAAACGCTCACCCTGAACACAGACAGTATATACTGTATATACAGCCTTCAGAAAGGATTCAGACCACTTTACTTTTTCCAGATTTTTTCATGTTACAGCCTTATTCTGAAGTAAATAAATACAAATCTACACACAATACCTCATAATGACAAAGCGAAAACAGGTTTTTAGAAATACTCTTTTTACATATGTTTTCAGACCCTTCGAAATTGAGCTCAGGTGCATCCTGTTTCCAACGTCCTTGAGATGTTTCATACAACATGATTGGATTCCACCTGTGGTAAATTCAATTGATTGGACATGATTTGGAAAGGCAAACATCTGTCTACATAAGGTCCCACAGTTGACAGTAAAAAACCAAGCCATGAGGTCGAAGGAATTGTCTGTAGAGTTCCAAGACAACAGGATTGTGTCGAGGCACAGATCTGGGGAAGGGTCCCAAAACATTTCTGCAGCATTGAAGTTCCCCTAGAACACAGTGGCCTCCATCATTCTTAAATGGAAGAAGTTTGGACCAACCAAGACTCTTCCTAGAGTTGGCTGCCCGGCCAAACTGAGCAATCTGGGGAAAAGGGGCTTGGTCAGGGATGTGACCAAGAAACCCACGGTCACTCTGACAGAGCTCTAGAGTTCCTCTGTGGAGATGGGAGAACCTTCCAGAAGGACAACCATCTCTGTAGCCCTCCACCAACCAGGCCGTTATGGTAGAGTGGCCAGACGGAAGCCCCTCCTCAGTAAAAGGCACATGACAGTCCGCTTGGAGTTTTTGCCAAAGGCACTTAAAGATTCTCAGACCATGAGAAACAAGATTATCTGTTCTGATGAAACCAAGATGGAACTCATTGGCCCGAATGTCAAGAGTCACATCTAGAGGAAACCTGGCACTATTCTCACCATCGCTATATATAATTTATATATATATATATACTGCAATTTACCTGGTACACGATTGAATTATAAGTTGAATTCAAACTTTAACTTACAACCTAGCTGCTGGTCCACCCACCCTCGAATGTCAAATTGAATGGGAATGTCGTTTCTATTATTTCTATTTCTATTATTTCAATAGGTTTCCTACAAAAGACTGACTGTTTAATTTATAACAATCAGATTTGTGGAGCGTCACTTTTAAAAGTAACTTGTTACGTTTCAACTTTACTTCCAATAAAAGTCATTTGTTACACTGAAACGTTATTTACTTTGCGTTTCTTTTGCGTTAAGAAAATCTGAAAAGATGCCTATATATTTATATTCCAGGCTCTGACATTTCTCGTTTTGGTATTATTAAAAAAAAATTAAAAATAATAATAATTCAATTATGTGTGTATTGTATTGTTAGGTTTTACAGCACTGTTGGAGCTAGGGACATACGCTTTTCGCTGCACCTGCGATAACATCTACAAATCTGTGTGCGCGACCCAAGAAACTTTGATTTGATTTGACTCACACTGGCACACAACAATACAATAGAATACCCTGTTATCATTGGAGCCTATCAAGCATTCTCCACCATGTTTTTTGACCAGGAGACTAAAGGGGAATGTTGGCTTTGGTTCACTCCAAACAGTGGGACATTCACATGTAATTGATGCTCAACAAACAACAGGAGAGGGAGGCCTGGGACTGTGAGTCAAGGACAGATAGTTTCCAGATGAGACCAGTTTGCGCTTATCATTGTCTTTTTAGTGAGTGTCTGCACATCTTTGATAGCAGAGTGTTTGATATGCGATATCTGCAGCAGCTTAACAAACATATTCACTTGATCTAAAGCAACACAGATGTACAGTATCCAGATGTGCTACACTCTAATAAAAAAAGGTGGTATCTAGAAACTAAATGGGTTCTTCGGCTGTACCCATATAACCTTTTGAAGAACCCTTGTTGGTTCCAGGTAAAACCTTTTGGGGTTCCATGTAGAACCCTTTCCACAGAGGTTCTACTTGAAACTTAAAAAAGGGTTATCCTATGGGGACAGCCGAACAACCCCTTTGGAGCTCTTTTATCTAAGAGTGTGTGTTGGGGCTACATACAGGGGTTGGTGGGATACAAGAGGTGCAAGGTAGTGTACACTCAAGTATAAGTATGAGCATAAAGAATGTCAAGCCATTTTAAATGAAGTGATAAAAGATAGAACAAAAGACTTTATCAGGAATTTGTTCACTGGCCTCCTTTAGCCCTCCAAAAGAACCCCCCTCACACACACACACACACACACACACACACACACGCTCTCCTATATATCCCTGTCAGATTTATGTTTCCATTGTTGGAGTGGAGGCCTCACCTAATTAGTATTGGAGTGTAAAGAGAAGATGAAGAGGTTCTCTGGGAGATATCTTTATTCATAGGGGCTTAGCTGTGATTGGCATGGCCTCAAGACATCCAACCCCACTCCTCGGGAACCCTGACCAATGTTATTGATCATCTCAAATTATCTGAAATTTGTCCTGCACATACCACTGAGAGGGGATTGGATGGTTTACATGCATATAGTGCATGCATCTCTATGTGTTTGTGTGGTGGGGGTCTATCTGAACCCTATGTTCCTGAGCCAATTAGGACAGTCCAAGAGGAGAGGGGAAAAAATATATGTGTGTAAGGGTGTGTGTGTGTGTGTTCACAGAAGTGCTTGCTTGTATGTGTCCATATACACATGTTATTTATTTTGAGATCCTGCATCCTTCTGTTTTTTTCAATCAGCATTGAAGGGGCAATCTGCAGTTACTACTGCACATCCATTTTGGGACATATAAATGAATGATCTGTACCAATTGATTCTTGAAAAAGATAACTTCTAAATGCATCATGTGCTTAGTCCAACTGTCGTACCCCATCAGAACTCAAAAGATACGTTTGTTTTACTCAAATGTTTTCATCAAATGAAATATTAACAAACACTATATATATATCCTCAAAACATGGTTAAAACTATCATTTTGATATCATGGGCGGTCAGTCCTTGCACCCATAATCTGTCTATGAATTTGAGACTAGTTACATTTCTCCAGGCCCATCCCTCAGCTTGTTAACGAAACAGGGGTGGGGAGTTGCTTTATTATTGTTTCAACTGCTGATTGCTGCTTTAAGCATTATGCTGCATTGCAACAGGCTTAATATTATATTGGTTTTCCTCTGAGGAGAACGGCCTATTTATACCACGGATCCATGGATGATTAGGATGCAGTAATGGTGGGCTGGGAGTGGAAAGGAAGAGGAGAGGAGAGGACGGAATAGGAGAGGAAAGGAAAGGAGAGGATGCTCAAGTGGAATCCAATACTAAGTGTGTCTGTAACATTAGCCCTGCCATGCTTTGATAGTCATATTTGCTTTGTTTGAGGGTTTGTTTTTGTTTTCGCTCATGGCCGGGCACAAAATCCACAGTATACGCAGCTGTGGACTGCGTTTATATGCATGACAAATAATGATTCCACCATACCTGTATACATAAAAATCTGCTTGACTTGGTTTGATGGAAACAGAGTGAAAAAAGGATGTCTAATAGCCTAAACCAGGGACAATTGAGTATATCATCCAAATTAATGATTGACTGATTGATGACAGAGTCTGTCTCTAGCCTCTGTGACATCCTCCTGAATGGTGGCCTGCATGGAAAAAGATGCTTCAGAGTCTTCAAAGGCTCGAATGCATTCTCATTATTGACTTGATGACGGTTTGGCTGGATATCTAATGTGTCATCTGGATGTTTATACACAGCAGGGGCGCAACTTTGGTTTTAGAAGTGGGGAGGGACATTACCTGGCGGGGGGTCTATGACACCCTCGTAAGAATTTCTTTGGGCATCTAAAACTAATTTCCTTCGTTTTTACAAAAACCTACACTTCTACATGAATGTGGAAGCTACCATGATCATGGATAATCCTGAATGAATCGTGAATAATGATGAGTGAGAAAGTTATAGACGCACAGATATCATACCCCCCAAAAATGATATTTGTGTGTCTTTAAACTTTCTCACTCATTATTATTCATGAATCATTCAGGATTATCCATGATCATGGTAGCTTCCACATTCATGTAGAAGTGTAGGTTTTTGTAAAAAGAAGGAAATTAGTTTTAGATGCCCAAAGAAATTCTTACGAGGGTGTCATAGACAATAAAAGTGACCCCAAGAAAAAACAATACATTATTTACCATGAATTTCAATTGGGCACAAATAATATGAAATACAACTAAAACAAACAGCAAATGAATCCAACAAATTTGTAGAGTCACAAGCTTGATGAAGTCGTTGTGTGCTAAGAATGTGGGACCAAATACTTATTTTTACTACTTAGATACACATACAAGGGAATTTGTATCAATACTTTTGCTCCCCTAAAATGGGGTGACAGTGTATAAAAAGTGCTGTAATGTCTAAACGGTTCACCCAATATGGATGAAAATACCCTCAAAATAAAGCTGACAGTCTGTACTTTAACATGTTTGATTTCAATAACTGTGGAGGGCGCTGTAATTCATATCATAAGCCTAATAGTACTGTAGAGCTCTTTTTACTTGCACACAATATAGCTGGATAGCCCCGACCTGCCCCTAGGGGTCCAACACCCTGCAGCGCCCCAACCCATCACACCCCACTCAGCTTTAGGATCTTAGTTAAACATTCATGATTGGTTTCAGGTTTGTTAGGCCAGGGTGACAGCCAACAGTGTGGCAGACCCCGAGGGCCAGGACTGAGAAGCCCAGCAGCTAGGGATTGCCTAAATAGATATGTCTGACGTGTTTTCAATTCAGACTCCTTTTGTCATACAGTATTCCATATAAATCCCCCAGACCTTATTGAAGTTGCACAGTATATCTTTAATTTTGTAATAAATCAAAACTAGTGATACAGAAACTTTGTTTCCATTGAAATCGCAATGCAAATAAAGGCATTTTAATTATGTGGAGAGTGCCTTGGTCCTCCTTTCTTTCTGATGACCAATTCACCACTTTTACCAAAGAGCACCTTCTGTCTACCAACATCTACTATTGTGTGGCTTAGCAGCGCTTCCCTTCCTTCTTTCTTCTTCTTCTAGTGATATATAAATTGACATTTCTGCCATCCATTGTGACATTTCTCAGCGTCCATAAATGCTAGGTTACACAATTTCTTCTGATTACAGTCTCCAGTATCAACATTTCCAAGCAAACAAAAACAAGGAGAAGGTAGAATCTGTAGATATGCTGAGATAAAAGTACATACTCAGCCAGGCTTCACAAGAGCATAACATATGTAAATACAGTATGTCCCTTTAAGTTTTCCACCTCCAGCAGAGGAATTGCATTTCTGCTTGCATGATATTCAGTTTCACTAGCATATGTGACTTGTTTCAGGAAACTAGGCGTATGTCGCACATCACTACTTCACAGTAGGAGGCATTTGAACATAAACATTCATTTGAAATCAAAATGCATTTTTGGGCAGAAATGCCTTCTGGAACATGTGAACTTTAATGTGCCTTAATAACAAACTTGTATTCCATCCGTAAATACATATAAAATGGTTACATTTTGAGACTTGTTAGTTTAGCCACAAAAATAAGACTGGATGCTTCCCGCTAGCCATGATTGGCTATGTTAATGGATGGGCTGGACATGCCGGGAGATGAGTTAGGATTGGTCTGCCATGTAGCATGCTTCTGTTTATAACGTGAGCTGCTCAGTATGTGTTCATAGTCCTTTTTACAGCAGCGTTTTTAAAATATATAACAGCCATCGAGAACTACAAAGGTTTAGCTACTTTCCTCAACAACATTGATGGCCTGAATTTAACAGGCACTATGAACAAATCCGTTGGAAAAGTGATTTCCTACTTTCTGCACATGCCACGGTCTGTGTGAACCCGGAGTGACTTGACACAACCCTAGCCAAACAAGATGTAGTTACAAACAAAATGTGCAATGAACACCAGGGGAGACATAGAGCTGGTTTCAAGCACAGGGCACAGCAGGTGTTTATTGAAAAGGACCACAGGAGGAGGCAGGTAGCTGGGTCCATGGGTAGCTGGGTCCATGGTCATACACAGGGGGTCCAAAGGCAATGGTACAGGCAGGGAACAGGCTCCTGAAGGTAGTCCAGGAGATGAGGCAATAGGTAGACAACTGGAAATACTCCCTACAGGCAGGGAGTAGGCAAAAAGGCGTCGTTAGTGAGGCAGGCAAAAAATATTATACAAGGGAGGAGTAAATCAAGGGAAACCCAGCACTCTGAAAGACATGTGTCACAAAACAAACCATACCTCACAGTGACGGGGTGCAAAGAACTGAACTAAATAGTGTGTAATAATTACATACAGGTGTGTGAACAGGTGATTAGAATTCAGGTGATTGGGATCTGGAGAGTGAGCTGCTTTCAGGGGATCTAGGTGTTTGAGGGTGTGAGTTGGAAAGTGGGCTGGAAAGTGAGCTGCGTTCAGAGGATCTACGTGTTTGAGGGTGTGAGTTGGAAAGTGAGCTGCGTTCAGAGGATCTACGTGTTTGAGGGTGTGAGTTGGAAGAAGACACTACAAAATGGAGTTAAACAGTTCCAGTCTGCCATGTATACGGGTAAGAAACTAGCTACATTTTCAGATATTATACACTACCATTCAAAGGTTTGGGGTAACTTAAAAATGTCCTTCTTTTTGAAAGAAAAGCTTTTTTTATCCATTAAAATAACTTCAAATTTATCAGAAATACAGAATAGACACTTATTTTTTCTACAGGAATGAGGTCAGGGCTCTGTGATGGCCACTCCAATACCTTGACTGTTGTCCTAAGCCATTTGCCACAACTTTGGATGTATGCTTGGGGTCATTGTCCATTTGGAAGACCCATTTGCGACCGATCTTTAACTTCTTGACTGACGTCTTGAGACGTTGCAGGCCCAGGCCCATCTGAAGTTTGCTAGAGAGCATTTGGATGATCCAGAAGAAGATTGGAAGAATGTCATATGGTCAGATGAAACCAAAATAAAAAAAAAATGGTGAAAACTCAACTCGTTGTGTTTGGAGGACAAAGAATGCTGAGTTGCATCCAAAGAACACCATACCTACTGTGAAGCATGGGGGTGGAAACATCATGCTTTGGGGCTGTTTTTCTGCAAAGGGACCAGGACGACTGATCCATGTAAAGGAAAGAATGAATGGGGCCATGTATCGTGAGATTTTGAGTGAAAACCTCCTTCCATCAGCAAGGGCATTGAAGATGAAGCGTGGCTGGGTCTTTCAGCATGATAATGATCCCAAACACACCGCCCGGGCAACGAAGGAGTGGCTTCGTAAGAAGCATTTCAAGGTCCTGGAGTGGCCTAGCCAGTCTCCAGATCTCAACCCCATAGAAAATCTTTGGAGGGAGTTGAAAGTCCGTTGCCCAGCAACAGCCCCAAAACATCACTGCTCTAGAGGAGATCTGCATGGAGGAATGGGCCAAAATACCAGCAACAGTGTGGGAAAACCTTGTGAAGACTTACAGAAAACGATTGACCTCTGTCATTGCCAACAAAGGGTATATAACAAAGTATTGAGATAAACTTTTGTTATTGACCAAATACTTATTTTCCACCATAATTTGCAAATACATTCATTAAAAATCCTACAATGTGATTTTCTGGATTTTTTTTCTCATTTTGTCTGTCATAGTTGAAGTGTACCTACGATGAAAATTATAGGCCTCTCTCATCTTTTTAAGTGGGAGAACTTGCACAATTGGTGGCTGACTAAACACTTTTTTGCCCCACTGTATGTTTGTTTCATCAGACCAGAGGACATTTCTCCAAAAAGTACAATCTTTGTCCCCATGTGCAGTTGCAAACCGTAGTCTGGCTTTTTTATGGCGGTTTGGAGCAGTGGTTTCTTCCTTGCTGAGCGGCCTTTCAGGTTATGTCGATATCGGGCTCGTTTTACTGTGGATATAGATACTTTTGTACCTGTTTCCTCCAGCATCTTCACAAGGTCTTTTGCTGTTGTTCTGGGATTGATTTGCACTTTTCGCACCAAAGTACGTTCATCTCTAGGAGACAGAAAGCATCTCCTTCCTGAGCAGTATGATGGCTGAGTGGTCCCACTGTGTTTATACTTGCATACTATTGTATGTACAGATGAACGTGGTACCTTCAGGTGTTTGGTGTATTTAAACTTCTGACCCACTGGAATTGTGATATAGTGAAATAATCTGTCTGTAAACAAGTGATCTGTGTCATGTACAAAGTAGATGTCCTAACCGACTTGCCAAAACTATAGTTTGTTAACAATACATTTGTGGAGTGGTTGAAAATCAAGTTTTAATGACTCCAGCCTAAGTGTATGTAAACTTCCGACTTCAACTGTATATGTCAAACAGCAGTTACCTTACATTAGTCAAGTAAAGAGCAGCCAGTTTCTGCTCTGCTTACGTTTGCAACTTGGATAAAGAGCACAACACACAGACAGCAGCTGCCTTTGTTAACCTCTGTCGTGATTGTCCTATGAACCAGCCTTTCAGAAGCTGTGCCTTCACACATCCTGTCCGCACACTATGTGGTGTTCAACCGGTCCTAAATTCAGCAGTCTGAAATCCCCAAACAGCCTACCCAACTGTTCTGAGGCATCCGCATGGTTCTAAAGGGCACCATTGCCACTTTTTGTATCACAGCGCATTGATTGGAAGGACAAAAACACCATTTCAAAATGTGGGGGGTCTTATCGCCCCCATCTCCAGTGAAATGGTCTATGTGGAGATCCACTGTGGCTAATGGGGAGAGGATGTAGCTCTAGGTTATATACCAGGGACAGACAGTGTATCACATGGCGTTTTAATTACACTTGTAGGAAGAGGGATGGTCCAAGATGAGAGATGAGAGATTAGAGACGGCTGTATTGACTCAAGTAAGGCTATAGTGATCTATGAGCCTCACAATGGAAGTTTCCTCCAGCCTTGGGGTAGCATGGCTAAAGGGTGCACAGATACAGGAGTTATCACTTCTATCTTACACCTTAACACATCTGTGGCCCCTGCCCTCCATACCACCTTCTCTAAACACAACACTACAATTTTTCCAGTGGCGCCCGGCCGTCTCCCACCGGCACAAAAACCTGAACCAGCTGCCTGTCCATCTGAGGCTCATCAGCCGGCCTGGGGAGTAGAGAACAGTCCCCCCCCACATACCCTGCCCATGCCACATCCTGTCCCACAGAGCTGGGCCTAACCCACAGAAAAGAGACCTGCTACGCTCCACAGTCAAACGTGATCGTGCCACAATGTCCTTTCCAATTTTGGGTTGTTTATAACCTTCTGGGCCTAAGCATGTGAGAAAGTGAATGGTAACGACTGTGGTTACTAATCTACCATGAATGTTGGTCGCTTCGACAAAACATAAGGTCTGAAGTCTGTCTTAGTCATTAATAATAGAAATAGTGTGTGATTCCAGTGATGCTGGCTGGCACAAAAGATCCTGTGTACAGAGAGCTACATGTAACTACCAAAATAATGGAAATACTTGAGTAAATGAGGGATACAAAGAATATGGAAACAGGTGCTTCCACCCAGGAGTGGGTCCTGACTTAATTAAGCAATTAACATCCCATCATGCTTAGGGTCATGACCAGCTCAGTGGCCTTTTGGTTAGAGGGTCTGCACTGAGATTGGAAGGTTGGGAGTTTGATCCGCGGCCGAGTCATGCCAAAGACTATACAAATGGCACCCAATGCGTTTCTGCTAGGCACTCAGAATTAAGGAGATAGATTGGAGGTAAGGCCTTGTGATAGGCTAGAGTCCTGTCCAGGCGGTGTACTTATACATCAAGCTGCCTCACGCTACAGAAACAGGAGATAGGCTGCTTAGGGTCATGTATAAAAACACTGGGCAGGCCATTGTTATGGCTACCACAAGCATTTTCCACCACCATCATCAAAACACCAACTGATGGAATTTCTCGTGGAGGAATGGTATTGCATACCTCCAATAGAGTTCCAGACACCTAAAGAATCTATGCCAACGTGCATTGAGGCTGTTCTGGCCCAACAGCCTATTAAGACATTTTATGTTGGTGTTTCCTTTATTTTGGCAGTTACCTGTACATCAGCTGCGAGGGTGGGTACAGTGCAGGTAACCTGATTCATAGCCTAGCCTGGGGTTAGCCATTAAGTTCCTGCAGTAGTCGGCGAGTGAAGTCGACACGGGGCGCTAATCCTGTGTGTGTGTGTAACGCTGTTTGCTAGCTCTACATTAATCCGGAGTAATCCCCATTACGCCTCACACGTTTTCTATCACAATGCTTCCAAGTCTGTCTGTCAACCCACCGTCTGCCTTTCTTCTGTTTCCCCAATGTCTCAACCTCACGAACTAATCAGCGAGGGAAAATAAACGTCCAGGGAGGTCGACAGGATCTGTCATTTCCCAGTAGAAAGAAAACGAGAAATAGAAGAAAGATGAAAACATTTCTTTGAATTGAGAATGTGTTTTTCATTTTTCTTATTTGTAAAGAAAAAAATAATTAACGGTCAATGTTTCATTTCTTAAATTGTGTCTTTTAAGGTTCCAGCTAAACTGATTAAACAACGAAGGACACTGTTTTTCTCTGGCGGTGGCATTTCGGAATTACCGAATGCGGTCTCTTATTGAGTAAACAGCTTATAATCAAAACACGAGGGCTCTGAAATTGTGTGGAGGTTTTCCAAGCTCGGCTCGGAGGAATTCACCTCATTGCAGACAAGGAATGTCTTTTCCCCCTTATTTTCTTAGTTCTACTTGACTTCCATTGATATACACCCCATCTGGCCATCAGGGGCCTGTTTTAAACTGAACCTCCAATCCCACAGTCCAAACCATACTGTATGTCCCAGCACTACTATATCGAGTGAAAGCGAAAGCTCTGCTAATTACTATTGATTGAGAGGTCAGAGGCCATAAATATGACAATTTCTGAGCATCTGATACTAAGAACATTGCTTGTGATTTCTGGACTGGCTATTGATGGTAAGCCTCCTCATGATCTATACTTGGATCAGAGAAGAAAACAAATTGTAAAGAAAGCTCTATTACCAAGGCAATAAATCACTCATACCCAGGAGATTTTGAGTTATGATTTTGAAGTGCCTCATTCATGAATCGAGTTTTGAGCAAAGCAGGCAGGGTCTCCAGGAAACGTCCAGGAATGGCCAGGGGCTTGGCTCAGGTCTCAGGTTTGGCACGGTCTGTTAGCATGACACCATGTCTTGGCTTTTTTTCCTGAGGCAACACATATATGGTTCCAATAGACCACCAGCCTCTCCCTCTGATGCTGCTGATTACAGTGGTCTCCACGGAAACTAACTTTCACATGCTACACCAATAAGAGGCATATAAGCAGGAGAGGATATAAGAAGGAAGATGTACAGTAGTTAAAGGTAATGGGGAAATATGGGGACTTTGTGTTAAATATGTAAGTGACAGTTTCTTCCTAGGGGGATAGCTGGAGGTGACATCCATGTTTTCTTGGAAAAGACAGGAGTAGATGGGCTTGAGAAATGGACAGGGGGGCTCAGAGATAAGGCCTTAGTGAGATCACAGGCAGGGAAGAGACAAGATGAGACGAGACGTTGCTACAGTCCAGGGGCCCAGGCAGGTCCTGCTGAGATGGACCCTGGACTTCAATTTCCTCCATGTCTGTCAGGGTACATTGGCTCTGGGAGGGCTCTATGTCATGATGAATCAGAGACGTGCTCAGGGCTATGTTTGTGAGGCTAACCCTTGACCCATAGTGCAGGAACCACATTATGTCAGTGGGAGCCAGATGTATGGCTGCCTGCTAGGTATTAGTGGAGGTATTGCTTGTACTGTAGCTAAGATACACAGAGTAACCAATGGTGTGGCCGTTGGGTGGGGACTGTGGACATATTTGAAATAGATCTTAAAACAGCTTTTTAGCCTTGCTTCTCTTTAGGGTGCTTTTTAAGTGTTTCAGTTTTTTTTAATGATTTAGTTATTTTTATCATCTTATGGTTATTGTGTAGTAAATATTTCTGTTTTGATTTTTTTAATGTTATTCCTGTGAATTGTGTTGCTTTTAAAAAAATGTTTTACCTTTATTTAACTAGGCAGGTCAGTTAAGAACAAATTCTTATTTACAATGACGGCCTACCCAGGCCAAACCCGGACGACGCTGGGCCAATTATGTGCCGCCCCATGGGACTCCCAATCACGGACGGATGTGATACAGCCTGGATTCATGTCTGAAATGTGCTATACAAATAAAGCTTGATTTGATTTACAACCTGTCCAAATAATTAAAATAAAATACAATTTTATTTGTCACATGTGTCAAATAAAACAGGTTTAGACTTTACAGAGAAATGGTTACTTACGAGCCCTTTCCCCACATTGCAGAGTTAAAAAGTATGATATTGGCTGTATATAGGGCTCCAATGAGTGGTTCCGGAACTGGATTCTCAAGCCTCGTAACCTGTGCTGATATTATATATTAGTGATAGCGATATTAATGTGCAATGTAGACAGTTCTATTTTTTCCCGAGATTGAAACATTTGTATGCTGATGAATTGCCCATCGTTTATGAATGTTTTAACCTCGGTCTTGAGTCAGTCAGTTCCTGATTTCAAAGAGCACCAAAAACTACACTAACCATGAGCCTTAACATTTCTGCTGCCACAGAAACAGACACTGGGTCTGTTCTGACGCGATCAAAAAGTTCAATTTGCACCTGTGACAATGCTATCAAGTGTCATCATATGTTCGCTAACAGATCTCATGGTTTATTTTAGGGATGAGGAAAAGGGTATCAGCAATGTTTTGTAACTTAGGTAGCTAAAAGAAATTGGAAACACAACAACCGTCATGTTTCTAAAAACTTCCAAAGAGCAAGTCTACTGAATGAGTGATTTGTATCAGCTCTGCGATTGGACAATAAAGGCTGCAATGCTGTATGGAATGAGTAGTTTGTTCGCCCCCTAACTCTGATATGTTCACAGTCTTGTATCTGTAACTCACACAAACGGTATGGTGACATTGTTGTGTTTTATTTTGGGTGTTTTTGACTTGTAAGGAATGTTATATTATTTTTTAGTCATCGCCATTACTTTTGTTTTATTTGGAAGTACTCCATGCTTCCTGCATTGACATGCACTGAAATGTAGTTGTACCAATTGGTTGAGTCAGTACATCAGTTGGTTGGTGACCTTTTTACATTGATCGTGACCTCACTTCCTCATTCAAATGAGAGAAGATTTAAGGACAAGATAACTTTTCTCTGTCTCATTATTTCTCCTGTTTTACAGTTTAGTAATGTGAAAAATATCTATTTAAAAAAGATAAGATACAGTAACATTGCATTTTTGTTAACAACACAATTGTTTTAAAAAAATTTTTTTAACTAGGCAAGTTAGTTAAGAACAAACTCTTATTTACAATGACGGCCTAGGAACAGTGGGTTAACTGCCTTGTTCAGGGGGAGAACAACAGATTTTTACCTTGTCAGCTCGGGGACTTGATCTAGCAACCTTTTGGTTACTGGCCCAACGCTCTAACTACTAGGCTATCTGCCACCCAAACAGTTGTGTGATGTGTTGCATTTTTTTTTGTATTTCAATTGAAATTAGAGTCTCTCCAGTTGAAGTGGTGGAGTCAGGCTAGGTGAACCGAGACAAAATGGCATCGCAGACATTTCGACGTGATACAAATATATTTTTTAAGCTCCTGGAGACTTTATTAAATTAAACATGCTTAGACGTAGATACATATACATTTGACTAATGAATCCTTCAATTGAGAAGTGTTAGTCATTTATATTTTTGAATTTATTACTGGTTGATTTTGCTAAGCCACAGAGGGTTAGAACAACGAGACATATAGTTCACCAGATGTATAAATGTGAAGCATCAGATTGGCGTTTCTAATTACGACCAAATATGGTGATGAGAGGAAGCCCAGTGGCCAGCAGTGGGAGAAGATAGAGCAAGATGGATTTTGGCCATCATCCTGCAAATCTTCTCATCGATTTAAACATTTGTTCTCCAAACAGTTTTCTGTTTCCAAAACTAACAAACAGTGTGGATTGCGATTTTGTAGACTTTACACTTTTCCATGGCGAATGTAGTTATTGCACACGCACACGTCACAGAGTAGGCATTCCCTAACGGACATATGCAAAGAAATGCTAGAACGCGCCAATAGGATCTCACTAGCTCATGCTTGGCTCTGCCCACATCCTTGCTTGTTCTGCACACTATGATTAATTTTCTCTTATTCTTCTATCTTGGCTTAGTTCTAAAAATCTTTTGTGATGTGTTGGTTAAATACACATTTTGTTGGTTTTACATAACAGGTATGACATTTGCACTATTCTTTATTTTGGTTATTGGATCGCAAAAGCTATAGTTATATATTGATTTGGGGGACTGAATATGGAATGGGAAAATGTGGGAATGTACTTTTGTTTACTATAGTTATTTTTGTATGGATATTGAGAATTCGTGATTCTGTGAAATTATATTTGCTACAACTGTATGAGACAATTGACCCTGTTGCAACTACATTTCAGCTGAGAGACGATTTCACGACACACAGGCCAACTTTTCTCGGTCTCATTAGTTCTCCTGTTTTAACGGTTCACCCTGGCACTTTTTGTAGTTATTCAATGTTTGGAACCCCGATAACCAGGATTTTGTTGAAATTTGTATGCTAAACATCTGTGGTCATGTCATTTCTGGAACCATAACCCCTGGAAGAGGGGCTATGTTCCCTTTGGAACTACATTCTTAACCCGTACAAATAATGCATGTCTATTTACTGTCAGTCTAGGCCTAAACTATAGGTGGGTCATTATTTGTTCAATTGTCATAGCTATTGAAAGAGACACTTAACACAGTGGATGCGTGCCCCATTTGAGCTATAAGCTCTCTGTCTGAGAGTGGAGGGACTGGGATCCTAAACATCATCATCATGTTTTCCTCCCATGTTGTCTCCCCGAAGCCAGCTGAGCTGAGGTAGTGTAATGAAAGGGAAACCGGGATATTGGAGGCATATTCATGTGGCTAGGTCTGGCCCTGGTAACTCTTCTTTGTGCTTCGCCATAAATGTGAAGCGTGTTCCCCCGTTAGAAAGTTCCGCAACACAAATAAACTCACAAGAGCTCTCAGTCCCAGATTCATCTTTCACACGAGAGCTTTCAAATTGTAGTCCCTCCAGCTCTGGCTACGCACAATTTGCTCCCTTTGGCCCAGTAAAGCAGTGTAATAACAATGTTCTCTCTCTTTTTTTTCTCTCTTCCCCTTTATCTGTCTCTCTCCTGCTCTATCCGTGGGTTTTGAAGTGCTTAGGCTAGCTCAGCTGTTTATTTGTTTGATGGGCTTAACTGGCCCGTGTAGACTTTGGGGAGGATGGACAGGATTGGCATTACTGTAACGTGGGTGATTTCATATATTTTTATTAACATGAGGTAGAACAGAAGACTGTAGTGGTGTAACCTGTAATATCATTCAAGATGTCTAAAGTCACATGTGGAGAAGTGGGTTTATTCGTTTGCCCTTAATTAAGATGTGCCTCCACTGTTGTTTTTGTTCAATGCTTTTCTGTTGTTGCAAATCCCTCACTCAGGATACATTGAAAATCTACTTCTGTTAATTCCATCAACAATTGCCATAAACTTGGCTGTTGTACCGTCCTCTCCTTCCTCTATCGTTGTGTGTTTTATATTGAGGGCCGTCTGTTCTGTTCAACCTGGCAGGCGTGCATTGGCATTCGCTGATTAAACTGGAGTTTGAGGCTCTGGAACACATGGCATCTTTTACTCCTTGAAGGATTTTGGCTTGCCGTAAAACTATTTTTTTGATTGTCTTTAGTTGTATTTATCCAATTACTATTTAATGAAATACATTATGAATATTACTCATACGATATATTATGTCAGTTTATACTGGATTACTCACTAATTCCTGAAGCTGATTTGTATACAGAGTTTAGGTACAGTGCACTACTGTATGTGCATGGGTGCATGGGTGCATGGGTTAATGGGTGCACACACACAGTTGTGTGTGTGTGCAAACACACACACACACACACACACATTTGCCCACCCACCACATTCACACATTCCTTGCTAAATAAAAAACATTGTCAGATTTGCTTTGAAGTCAGTGTTACAATTGACAGAAAGCACTCACAGGGCTACTGATATTGATCATCATCCTTCTGCATGGCACAAGTACAAGACAGACATTGCTGTTTCGCTTTACACTTGATGTCGATCTCCTTTTGCTGCAAAGCCATCGATCATGTCAGGAGGAAAAGTTCACAGCAGAGGGAATTCTCACAGAATGTATTGTTTTCAACTGTGGAATAGAATGGAATAGAATGGAATAGATGGAATAGAATGGAATAGATGGAATAGATGGAATAGATGGAATAGATGGAATAGAATGGAATAGATGGAATAGATGGAATAGATGGAATAGATGGAATAGAATGGAATAGATGGAATAGATGGAATAGAATGGAATAGAGATGGAATAGATGGAATAGATGGAATAGATGGAATAGATGGAATAGAATGGAATAGATGGAATAGATGGAATAGAATGGAATAGATGGAATAGATGGAATAGAATGGAATAGATGGAATATGGAATAGATGGAATAGATGGAATAGATGGAATAGAATGGAATAGAATGGAATAGATGGAATAGATGGAATAGAATGGAATAGAATGGAATAGATGGAATAGAATAGATGGAATAGAATGGAATAGATGGAATAGATGGAATAGATGGAATAGATGGAATAGATGGAATAGAATGGAATAGATGGAATAGAATGGAATAGATGGAATAGAATGGAATAGATGGAATAGATGGGAATGGAAAGAGAAAAGAAAGAATGGCTTGGCAGAAGATGAGTGTAGATGGTAGATTTGGGAATAGAATCAGAGCGAATAGATGGAATAGAATGGAATAGATGGAATAGAATGGAATAGATGGAATAGAATGGAATAGATGGAAGAAAAGAAAGAAAGGGGCTTGGCAGAAGATGAGTGTGGTTTTGGGCTCAGAGCGTAGGCATCACCACAATACCGTATATCCTCACACTCCTCTCTGTCTTGGTGACGCTTGGTTTTACCTTTGTTCCTGCCGCTTTCACCATGGGTGTTCAGTGTGCTGCACTTAGTGTCCATTTACTATATAATAATAAATATACACAGAAAATAATAATATTGATTAGGATCAAACTTACCAGCCTTTAGATACTAAGCATTAGATCAAACAAACACGGCATAGCCTCAAAACATGGCTAAAACAATCATTTTGATATCATGGATTGTCAGTCCTTGTATCTGTAGCTCTGTCCATGATTTTGAATGTGGTTACTTTTCTCCAGCCCCATCCCTCTTTTTACCAAAACAGTGGCAGGGTGCCTGTTTGTTACTGTTTGAACTGCAGATATCCAGTTTAAGTCAAAGTCAGTGGTATTTTACTGCTACAATACCATTACAGTGTTACTATCAACGATTGACAAGCTCAACGGGAGAAGGATATTTCTAGTATACCTTTAAGTGTAATAGCATTTGTCTGTGATAGGGTGTGTTATCTAAGTCATATCATCCCTCTTCTTTCATGAATAATTTAATCCAAGATAGCATTTAAGAAAGTAAAACCGCAGTGAGAGATACACTTGGGGCATCAGACAGTTAAGAAGGAATAGAGACTGATGGCAATGAAACAATCACAGAACACTTTGTCTAAACTCACTATTGTGTAATTTTCTCTCTCTCTTCCTGCTGCAAAGGATTTTAATTTTGTTCTCTTTTTTTTTCAATACAATCTCAAGCACCTAGACCCTCCCCCGTGTTCCAAGCTGAACTGCAGACTAGGATAATATATGTTTTATCTTCCTGGCTGAATACAGAAAAAGGCTGCCACTCCAGGAGGTCAGATGTACTCAGGGGCTGACAGTATGTGTGTGTGTGTGGCCTTGCACCAGAAGAATGCATGTCTGACATGATTTTAAGATAGGTGCCCGGTCGGTCCTCAGATTGTCTGCCACTGTCTTTTTAGTTGTTCCAAAGGTCAAAGCCAAGTTTGGTGAGGCTGCCTTCAGCCACCACGGTCCTTTGGAACAGCCTGCTGGAGGATCTGAGGGCCTCACAAACTATCAGGATTTTTAAGGATCTTAACTTACACCTTTTTAGCCATGCTTTTACTTAGGATGCATTTATTCATACCCTCTTGTTTATTTTAGCCCATTTTATACATCTTATTTATTTTAATGCACACGCCTCTTATTTTCCTTTTGTTTTACAATTTTAATTTGTCTAGTTTTGATCTTTTTCACCTTTTATTTTATTTGGTAAGCACTTTGAAATGCATCCCCTGTAAGAAATGTACTCTATAAATAAAGTGTGTGTGTGTGTGTGTGTGTGTGTGTGTGTGTGTGTGTGTGTGTGTGTGTGTGTGTGTATGTAACGGTTTTCTTTAGGTGAAATAGAGGCGGACCAAAATGCAGCGTGGTTGTTATTCATTGTACTTTAATAAAGAAACTGTACACGAATAAACTAACAAAACAACAAACGTGCGAAAACCTAAAACAGTCCTATCTGGTGCAAAACACAGAGACAGGAACAATCACCCACAAACACACAGTGAAACCCAGGCTACCTAAATATGGTTCCCAATCAGAGACAATGACTAACACCTGCCTCTGATTGAGAACCATATCAGGCCAGACATAGAAATAGACAAACAAGACATCCAACATAGAACGCCCACTCAGATCACACCCTGACCAACCAAAACATAGAAACATACAAAGCAAACTATGGTCAGGGTGTGACAGTGTGTGTGTGCGTGCGCGTGTACATGGGTTTTTGTTGGGGGACCACCTTGCTGTTCACCTGTCTCCAATGCACAGCATACAATACAGACTCAAATTAAAATAGCATTATGCGTATTAAGGATGATAGAAACCTCTGTGGCATATTTTTGCATTGACTTTTGTGGGGGAATCAAAGCATTTGGTTCAAAAGATGCATTTTTTTATACATAGTTTATTGGATTACGCTAAGATTATCAGAAAGGGGTTACGGCAGAATACACACAAACACATGACTTCAGTCTGTCAACCTTCTTCAGACAGTATTTCATTAGGGATTAGCTACAAGGTCCCGCCAGGTGTAACTGAAAGACATTTCTTAGGTTAAATGAGGGCGGCAGATAGCCTAGTGGTTAGAGCGTTGAGCCAGTAACTGAAAGGTTGCTGGTTTGAATCCCTGAGCTGAAAAAGGCTCTGTCGATATGCCCTTGAGCAAGACACTTAATCCTAGTCGCTCTGGATAAGAGTGTCTGTTAAATGACAAAAATGGAAGTGGAAGAAAAGCAAGGGTACAGTCTGGAAGGCTATACCTTTCATTGGATTATCTATTTGAAAATGTAATTAGTAGGAAGAAATACCAGCCGAAGTTTGTTTCCCCGTTGGATGCACTGTTTTGCAATGACATGCTTTATATACACTATTCAGAATAATCCGAAGATACGGTAGGTGACAGTAGTGGCAGTCAAAGTCGACCCACTCCACCCACAGTTCCCTCAGAGTAAGTAACTCTTTCAAGGCGAGTTTGGCGTAAGTGGTAGTGGTTGCGGGTGTGGTGGTGGCGGCGACAGCAGTGTTGGTTGGCATGCAGAGGGGTGATTTCACCGACACCTCTCCCCTTCACAGTGGATCAGTCTCTCTAGGGTCTGATCAAAGCCATGTGACCGCAGCCATGCGGGTCGTTGATTGCTTCCATGCACTCCATGACACCACTCGGCGCGGCCCACAACACCCTAATTAAAATGGAGAGTGAGAAGAGAGGGACTCCCACACACACACACACACACACACACACACACAGACTTCACGCATACACACAGGCACGCGCACGCACTTACATGAACGCACAGTAAACACTCCACTGACCCTGCGTTGACTAGAACCACCTCCTCCTTTTGTTCTGAAAAGTGCAGCCCTTGAAAAGCAGAAGCAATAGCCGAGGACCCTCGTAATGCTCATTTTAACCCGATGTCACTGTAAAACCCATAAGCACAAAGTCAATGGCTGCAAACCAAGATGGATGCATACCAGTAGGCGTGTAGCTAATGAAATGTGAACATCGAGAAACCAAGTCACAATGACAAGAGATTCTGACCCTACACCTGGCGGAACAGAAGTTTATCCAATTTCTATTCCAAATTCCAATACTAATTAGAGTGAGAAATACCCCCTCGGCACCTAGCCGGCGGTGATTCAGGGAGCTGGGTGCTTTGTTGGTGGCTTAGCAGAAGGGATCAATATCATATCAGGCCTGGTGGAACACATGACAGTTCAATTTCACAGCCAGCCTCTCAATCGATACCTGTGGAACAGTTTCGGACTATCCCAAAGGTTGCCTGGCAGAGTTAATCTATGTCATTAGCCAGGTCACCATGCGCACGGTTATTTCACTGTGCAACAATAAACATTCATAAAACACGGCTCTGTTCTCTCCTGCTTGACTGCCCACTGCTAATTGAGGTAAATATATTCACATCTTCTTTTTATAAATCATGTTCAGAGAATATAGAAAAGGATAGGCTGGCAGGCCTAACTACAGGGTACAAAGCGGAGGAAATTTAACCAAGTTTTATCGAGCATAACATGTGTTAAAATAAACTGTTTAAGGTCTGTCCGTACCTTTAGGATAAAGTGTTTGCCCTTGAAACCTTGCACCATTTACAGTAACTGTTCATTGTAAGTATTTATGTCTCTGCTTGGAAGAAATAAACAGAAGGTGTTACATGGCAAAAAGCTGTTTCATATGAATACAGTTGAAGTCGGAAGTTTACATACACTTATGTTGGAGTCATTAAACTCATTTTTCAACCACTCCACAAATTTCATGTTAATGAACTAATTATAGTTTTGTCAAGTCGGCGAGGACATCTACTTTGTGCCTGACACAAGTAATTTTTCCAACAATTGTTTACAGACAGATTTTCATTTATAATTCACTGTACCACAATTCCAGTGGGTCAGAAGTTAACATACACTAAGTTGACTCTGCCTTTAAACAGCTTGGAAAATTCCAGAAAATTATGTCATGGCTTTAGAAGCTTCTGATAGGCTAATTGACATCATCTGAGTCAATTGGAGGTGTAGCTGTGGATGTATTTCAAGGCCTACCTTCAAACTCAGTGCCTCTTTGCTTGACATCATGGGAAAATCTAAAGAATTTGTAGACCTCCACAAGTCTGGTTCATCCTTGTGAGCAATTTCCAAATGCCTGAAGGAACCACATTCATCTGAACAAACAATAGTATGCAGGTATAAACACCATGGGACAACGCAGCCGTCATACCGCTCAGGAAGGAGACGCGTTCTGTCTCCTAGAGATGAAGGTATTTTGGTGCTAAAAGGGCAACTCAATCCCAGAACAACAACAAAGGACCTTGTGAAGATGCTGGGGGAAACGGGTGCAAAAGTATCTATATCCACAGTAAAATGAGTCCTATATCGACATAACCTGAAAGGCCGCTCAACAAGAAGAAGCCACTTCTCCAAAACCGCCATAAAAAGCTAGACTACGGTTTGCAACTGCACACCGGGACAAAGATTATACTATTTGGAGAAATGTCCTCTGGTCTGATGAAACAAACACAACTTTTTTGCCATAATGACCATCGTTATGTTTGGAGGAAAAAGGGGGATGCTTGCAAGCTGAAGAACACCATCCCAACCGTGAAGCACAGGGGTGGCAGGATCATATTTTGGGGCTGCTTTGCTGCAGGAAGGACTGGTGCACATCACAAAATAGATGGCATCATGAGGTAGAAAAAATATGTGGATATATTGAAGCAACATCTCAAGACATCAGTCAGGAAGTTGAAGCTTGGTCGCAAATGGGTCTTCCAACTGGACAATGACCCCAAGCATACTTCCAAAGTTGTGGCAAAATGGCTTAAGGACAACAAAGTCAAGGTATTGAAGTGGCCATCACAAAGCCCTGACCTCAATCCTATAGAAAATGTGTGGGCAGAACTGAAAAGCATGTTCGAGCAAGGAGGCCTACATATCTGACTCAGTTACACCAGCTCTGTCAGGAGGAATGGGCCAACATTCACCCAACTTATTGTGGGAAGCTTGTGGAAGGCTACTCGGAACGTTTGTCCCAAGTTAAACAATTTAAAGGCAATGCTACACTCAATTAGTATTTGGTATGTAAACTTCTGACCCACTGGGAATGTGATGAAAGAAATACAATCTGAAATAAGTCATTCAACTATTATTCTGACATTTTATATTCTTAAAATAAAGTGGTTATCCTAACTGACCTAAAACAGATCATTTTTACTAGGATTAAATGTCAGGAATTGTGAAACACTGAGTTTAAAAGTATTTGATGTAAACTTCAGACTGTTTATATGTATATCTCATTTTTTTTATTTCTTTTTATTTCACCTTTATTTAACCAGGTAGGCTAGTTGAGAACAAGTTCTCATTTGCAACTGCGACCTGGCCAAGATAAAGCATAGCAGTGTGAACAGACAACACAGAGTTACACATGGAGTAAGCAATTAACAAGTCAATAACACAGTAGAGAAATTTTTTTTTTTTTAAAAAATAATAAAAAAAAAAAAAAAAAAAATGGGCAGTCTATATACAATGTGTGCAAAAGTACAATATCTGTACAATATCTGAAACTTTTAGATTTGAAGCCACAAATGTATGCAAATCTTAAATATACAAAAGTAATTATCTCAATCATAGAAACCAAATGGATTGTTAATTTGACACTGCTCAGGGTGGTAGTTAGGTCATTTTAAGAAAAATAAAAGGATAATTAAAACCGACCTAATTTGAGCAGCTTGACCAACTCTCTAATACGAGGAATTAGCAGCCACATAAATCCACATTAATTCTAATTCAATGCCCTGGATTTCAGCGAAAACCAGGAAAGGGGAGGGGAAAAATGGTTTTCCCCATTTACTGAAGCTCAGCTGGAATTGCCTGTCAAAATATACCACGGAAACCCAGTGGAAAACTGACACAAGCGGCTCCGCTTTGAGTGGCATTGTGGTTTTGGCCATGGTCCACTCCAAACTGGAACAGGTTATTCCTCTGCATGTGTCAGGGGGCATCGACGGGCAGGGGCGGGACAGGAAGCAACCCTGTAGCAAGGGAGTATGGGTAAAAGTTTCTCCACAAGCCAGGTTTTCCTTCCACTGTTTGCGATGACCGGACACAGCAGAATAGTAACATGCTGTAGGTCACAGGTTGTTACTATAGCAAAGGCTAATGTTTAGTCAAGGGAGCTTTTGTCAAATCTACAGTGTGGTTTTAAAGGATGGACACCAGACGGTCTTTAATTTTTAAGAATAACGAAATAGTTTCCTCTCCCAGTTCACCACTTGTTGCTATAATAACTTTCTCAAATATTTTGCTTGCAAAAGACAAGGAGGGATTCTAATATAAAGCCATTTTAGATTTGAACATTTAAATGCCACGCAAAGCCGTAACTTCACCATTAGCTGGACAGCGCATAATCCACTGGAGTTTAGGTTGGTAGACTCAACTGCTTCCCGTCACACTGTGCTTCTGGCTATAACACAGCCTCTCACACTCCCTCTCTCATCCCAGCTTACATATTTACAGTCGGCCCAGTGGCAGAGGTCCAGACCCTTAAGCCCAGCTCCAAACACACACCCTGAACCCACCCGGGTCTTCACTTGATGGCTTCTTTGGATCAAGAGAGGAGAATGGGGGAATTGCGTCTAAGAGTTTAGCGCTCGGACTGGAACCGGAAGAGAATTAAGACTGTCATTATATGGGGATATTGAACTGAGGAGTGCTCTTGTTCAGACGTTTCGTGAAATCAATAGTGTAAAACATTTAAGTCAAATCAAATCAAATATTATTGGTCACATATACATGGTTAGCAGATGTTATTGCGAGTGAGGCAAAATGCTTGTTCTTCTAGTTCTGGCAGTGCAGCAATATCTGACAAGTAATCTAACAATTCCACAACAACTACCTAATACACACAAATCTAAGTAAAGGAATGGAATAAGAATACATACATATAAATATATGGATGAGCAATGACCGAGCGACATAGACATGATGCAATAGATGGTATAAAATACAGTAAAAACATATGAGATGAGTAATGCAAGATACTGTATGTAAACATTATTAAAGTGGCATTATTAAAATGACTAGTGATCCAATTATTGAAGTGGCCAATGATTTCAAGTCTGTATGTAGGTAGAAGCCTCTGTGTTAGTGATGGCCTTGAGATTGAAAAACATCTACTGCCACTCGGTCCCAGCTTTGATGCACCTGTACTAACCTCATCTTCTGGATGGTAGCGGGGTGAACAGGCAGTGGCTCGGGTGGTTGTTGTCCTTGGCAATCTTTTTGGCCTTTCTGTGACATCGGGTGATGTAGGTGTCCGGGAGGGCAGGTATTTTGCCCCAGGTGATGCGTTGTGCAGATCGCACCACCCTTGGAGAGCCCTGCGGTTATGGGCGGTGCAGTTGCCATACCAGGCGGTGGTTTTAGGTGACAAACCAAATTTATTCAGCCTCCTGAGGTTGAAGAGGTGCTTTTGCACCTTCTTCACCACACTGTCTGTGTGGGTGGACCATTTCAGTTTGTCCGTGATGTGTATGCAGAGGAACTTAAAACTTTCCACCTTCTCCACTGCTGTCCCGTCGATTTGGATGGGGGGGGTGCTCCCTCTGCTATTTCCTGAAGTCCACAATTATCTCCTTTTTGTTTTTTTGTCGTTGAGTGAGAGGTTGTTTTTCCTGACACCACACTCCTGTCCTCACCTCCTCCCTAAAGGCTGTCTCATCATTGTTGGCAATCAAGCCTACTACTGTTGTGTCGTCTGCAAATTTGATAATTGTGTTGGATGCATGCATGGCTGCGCAGTCATGGGTGAACAGGGATTACAGGAGGAGGCTGAACACGCACCCTTGCGGAGCACCAGTGTTGAGGATCCACGAACTGGAGATGTTGTTTCCTACCTTCCCCACCTGGGGGTGGCCTGTCCAGGACCCAATTGCACAGGGTGGGGTTGAGACCCAGGGACTCAGCTTAATGATGAGCTTGGAGGGTACTATGGTGTTGAATGCTGAGCTGTAGCCAATGAACAGCATTCTTACAAAGGTATTCCTCTTGCCCAGATGGGATAGGGCAGTGTGATGTCGATTCCGTTATTTGTGGACCTATTGGGGCGGTACGCAAATTGAAGTGGGTCTAGGGTGACAGGTAAGGTGGAAGGGATATGATACTTGACTAGTCTCTCAAAGCACTTCATGATGACAGAAGTGAGTGCTACGGGGTGATAGTTCAGTTACCTTTGCCTTCTTGGGTACAGAAACAATGGTGGCAATCTTGATGCATGTGGGGACAGCAGACAGGGATAGAGAGAGATTGAATATGTCCGTAAACACACCAGCCAGCTGATCTGCGCATGCTCTGAGGACGCGGCTAGTATGATTTATGAGATGCTAACAGAAATGCATAGCTCGTCAAGTGGTGTAAAACCATTGTTTTAGATGTTATTCACATTGGTTCCTTTGATAGAAGACAACCAGTTTCTCCTACCAAAGATTCAAGCCTCAAAACCAGCATTTAAAATCAAATTTCTGCAAATAAATCCTCTCGACCGGATGACAACATATTAATTTCCCCATGATGTTGAATTTTGAATGTCCTCTCATGACAATAGAGGTGAATAGACATTTAGCCAGTGTGACTGACAGTATCAATTACAGTAACAAATGTATGACTGGATGAGTTGATGGTAATATATGGACAAATATTGGACACATCATGACCTTAGCTCTCCTAGGCAAGGTTTTATTTGACAGTCAATCAATATTAAAACAGTTGATTAAATGGTTTAAAGCGCACACACTATATTTGCATAAAGTAGTTCTGAATCCATATGTAAGGCCTATAGGTAAATTCGAATTCACCACCTTTTCATCATGTGATCTTACTGATGTAACCACCAATACAATTATTGTGATGATTTAACAAGTCCTCTCATTAATGAAAAGCTGTAAATTACTCCCAATTGGAAAACCCACCAAGATTGTATAAGTACACCAACACATACACACACACACACACACACACACACACACACACACACACACACACACACACACAGAGTTTTAGGGGTCTGTTACTGCAGTGACTGTCAGTATGGGATATGAGTCATGGGGAAGTGGTACACCTCATATAAACTCCAATAACCTACAGCTGAGAACAGTAAAAGCTAGAGGTGAATGTGTGGCTTGGTGCATGGGAACATCTTTCCAGAGATTTAGCTAATGGGTGATCTGAGGAGCTAGATAGGATTGAATGCAGTATAGATCAGACATCCCTTAGCTGCCATAATTCCCTGCATAGTCCTGGACACAGATCTGGCCCCTGGGAGGCTGGATCCGGTGGGTGACTTAGAGCAGGGATATCAGCTTTGTCTTTGAAATTCCCTAACAGTGTGTCAGCTTTGGCAGTGAATTTCCAAGATGATGTTTGTTGGCCTTCGGCATAAGAAAGGATAGTTTCCATTGTGTGAAGAACCTCCAGATCCTGCAGAAATGTAACCAATTAATATGTGATTGACCACTGTCAGGAATGGCAAGCAACCATTGCTCATCAAGCACAGATGCTTCTGGATTGAGGCAGGTGCATTTTTGAGTCCAGAGGGAAGGACAGGAATCTTGTACATACTCTTAAACACAAAATATGCCAGCTGACCTGAATCTGAAGGTTTTGGTGTGGGTTTATCCTTTCATAATGTGAACATAAGGATTTCACATCCCTTACATGACTAACAAACGTAACTGCAAAACTTATTTTCTTCATTGAATCCACATCATTGCTCATCATGCAAACTCTTTGATTGGATTGGATCAAATACACATGTACATTGACCAAATGTTTAGGGAAGTTATTGGAATTCCATATCAAATGACAAAACAAGTTAAAGGCAATATATTATTAACAACGTACATTCCTCTTGAACAGGCCACTATATGGCAAGTAGCTTGGCTTTTAAGATTATTGGGCCAGTAACCGAAAGGTCGAATCCCTGAGCCGGCAATGTGGAAAATCTGCCATTCTGCCCTTTAGTAAGACAGTTAACACCCAACAACAACTGCTCCCGGGCACCGATAACGTGGACGTCGGTTAAGGCAGCCCCCCGCACCTCTCTGATTCAGAGGGCTTAGGTTCAACTCAGAAGACACATTTCAGTTGAATTCATTCAGTTGTGCAACTGACTAGGTTTCCCCTTTCCAAGTGTACCCTAACATGATGGCTGGTTTAACTTGGTACAGTAGACATTTCATGCTGAGCTCAGCTTCCTCTGTCCTGTCACTTCACTCAACACAACACCATGCCAGCCATGGGATCAGTCTCTGACTGCCTTTCTCCTTAATGAACTAGCAGATAATGGCCTATGGGGGCCTGGGACAGCCTTGACACAAATTGCCATGTCCTCTGACTAGGATTAGCTGTAATTACTGTTCTGTTCGCAATAGAAGATCAATGGGATAACAGTGTAACACGTAAAGGCTGGCTGGTGTCACACGCTAGGCTAGCATGAAACCCACCGCTATGAGCCTAGTTCAAATGAGGCTGAAACTGTTGTTATTATCAGTGGGAATGTTGTAATTATAAGCATTACTATTTTGGCATCTGTGTCAACATCTTTAAGTTTTAAAACAATTCTCTCAGGAAAACTTACTTTGAGGTTGGGACGGTGATCTTGATTATTTCATACAATGTGGCATCGATAACACGAGGCCCTCTCCTGTCCTATACCATTACTGCTAGTCTTTGATGACTTACACATGATCACACAGACATACTGTACTGAACTGTGCACACACACGCGCACACACACACGCACACTCACCAATACACAGACCGACACATACACACACACACACACATCGCACACTGACATGTCCATATAACCTCTGCATCGCTGCACATCCAATACATACTCTACAGCAGTAGTGCTCATGGCCCTATCTCGATACAGCTCTCACCTGCTGTGTGTTGAAACTGTATGACCTCCCCCATCACCCTATCCAAGGCATGTCAGAGCCAGAGTGGGAGCCTCTGGGCTGATGCCGTCCGCTCTGTCAGGGAGTAGTGTTCTCCCCTGGCCTCTACAAAGTGGGGCGGAACGCTGATTAATGACTATAGCTCTGCTCTCTTGGGTTTTTAATTAAAGTACCTTTGCATGCCCACACCTACACACACATGTGCACACACCTACACACACACACACACACACACACACATGGATAACAGATAAGGCCTGGAGAATGGGGGAGAATCCAAAGAGAATGTCAATTAAGACCAATTCAAATGAAGCACTCCTTGATGATGTGACCCTGTGACTCTTTTACCAGTTCTAATCATCCTCTCTGACTGGATGTGCGAGAATGAAGTTGTCCTCTTGATTAGACAAACATACACCTAGATGGGGGTAGTGGACATTTCTGTATGCTTAGGCAAACTAACTGGTCAATGTACACCCATCGTGTAGGATGTGATGAGTATAGGGTATATGTGTATGCTTAGAGCAAAGTGCGATCAATTTAGTCGGAGATGTCCAGGCAAAGAGCCTTTTTCAGGATCATTGAAATATTACAAATGAGTATAAGGGACACAGTCACCGTAAGAAACAGATCGCTACACATATGCTCTTTAAAAAGAAGCGCTGGCCTGTTCACCATCAGATGGAACAAACAGCTTGTTGATTTAGGCCGCGGGGAAGAGTAAAAAAAAAAGAGGGATTTGCTCATTCACTGGAGGGAAGGAGAGCGAGAGGGTGCAGTTGCCATGAATGTTGAAGTCAGTGGTGGCGTGGCGGTGACGGTGGGCTAACCTGATGAATGCAGATGGTGTCTGGCTGTTAGCGCCATACGGCGCTCCAGATTAAACCTGCCGCCACTTACAGAACCAGAGAGAAGAGCGCGCCGCATGGAAGGAAAGCCAAGCGGGACCATTTGATCTCATTCCATATTCCTTTTGTTTTTTGGCCGATTCTGTGCCACAGATACAGGTCTATATGGATAGTGCATAGACTAGCCTGCTACATAATCAATGAGGGAGTGGGAAAAGGGAACGTGAGTGACTCATGTCACTTCAAAAGCCTGTTTTTCTTCCTTCCAGTAATTTGGATAAAGGGTTTTATTGGGTCTGTTGGCAGAGGGTTCATTGTGTTGAGGATAATGGGCACAAAGCTGGTCTCCGTCGAGGCACGTTATTATTCGAAACAGTGTAATGAGGTTTGTGTAGCGCCAGCGCCTTGGGACAGACAGGCAGCCTGATGATGATTCCGAGGGAAGAAGATGCAATGAACTGTGTCCTCTGGATGAGGGTGACTGGTTGGTTCTTGTCACATTGTTGTGGTCCGCATTGACGTCATTGTTGGTGTTGTCGTCGTCACACACACATTATCATCTGCATTTTACATCTGAACGTCTTTTTTTGATGAAACATATCTAGGTTGTCTTACCTGTTTATGAGTCGCATTCAAAGTTATCCCGCCTCTAGGGGAGTTTAATCAAAACATGTACAGTAAGACCTTTTGAAACCTTTAATTTGACAGATAAACACAAACTAAATTCAACGGATCACAGCTTTTTGCAAACCTAATTAGAAACATATAACACAATGCCAAAATAAAACGAACAAAAACATGTTCCGCAATAGTTCCTTCTTTCTAGAGCTATTCTTTTTTTTCTAATTAGGTACATGAATAGTAATATGGGCACGTTAATAAACAATGACTTTCAACGTGTTTGAATCAGTTCATTCAAACTGAAAACATCCTCTTCAAGATTCAATTATACTGACAATATTAAAGAGACATTTCCCTTACAACAAGAATCGTTTTAATTCACAGAATAACCCTGGGGTGTCTGTTTTTGAAAGAAAGATTTGATAATTTCAAAGAAAGCGGGCCAAGCGATATTCTTCTTCCATAACCATCCGACTCGGGAAAAACATATTTTTGCAAAACAATGTAAAATCAAACTTACTTTCGCAAGCAACTCACAATATTGTTCTTTCCTCTTCAAAAGGTGAGGCGGAAGAGGAAGGGAATAAAGCAAACTATATACTTCCATGGATGGACTAATGGTAGAGCTAAAAACAAAGTGCGCATGAGTTGCCAGTATGTGTCAGGTTGAGCGGGTGGTAAAATAGGAAAGGTGATTGGATTGTGCCGGAGCACAGCATGTACCAATTTCCAGAGTTAATGGGAAATGTCTCCTTCCTGCCTTGTTTTCTTTCCCCAGCCCCGGGAAATGTCTGTGTCTTCACGTAGGGTGCAGGGTTCATGTGGCCATGGAGGTGGGAGACAACACCATGCCAAGGGAGGGTAAACACTCCAAGACTACCCCCTCCGCACCACACTAGACGCCCTAAATACCTGAGTAAGTAAACACCCTGTTGGTTCTTGGTGGGGTGGCAGGCGGATGAGGCTGTGGATGAGCAGGATGTTGCAGAATTGGATCAGACAGTTTTCAGGGCCTCAGAGCCCAGGCTTAGGTCCAGAATGGCCATTCGGGCGCGGCGTGACCAAATAAACATGGACGCCATCTTCTTGAGTCTGAGCCGACGCCAACAGCCAACATAGGTTCACGTTGTGGCACCCAACATCAACAGCCCACGGATAGGGAAATAAATACTGGACTGAGTGACCGACTGGACCAGTCGACCATGAATTACAGTGTAATGCTAGAAAGACTTTCATCTTGACTCTCATCAGGAAATGAATTTTCTCTCTCTCTCTCTCTCTCCCTCCTTCTCCCTCCCTCCCTGTGTGTATGTGGACCTCTGTGGAATATTGGAAGTTCAGGCTGAGATTTGGAACAGTAATAGACACCGTCAGAGAAACGTGCAGCTGTAGGGTGCCTGAAAGCTGGACAGATGTGGCTTGTCTGATAGGAAACATCTTGCCACATTCTGTCGTTTCATGCTATTGGCTGTGCAAGTGGATCATTCATGCCTGGTTGTGTTGAATCGTTCAACTGCAAGTGCTTGAAATAGTTCACTACTACTTGAACAAGGATTAATAGAAAATACAGGGCATTCGCTAAGTATTCAGACTTTTTCCACATTTTGCCACAGTATGTTACAGCCTTATTCTAATATTGATTATGTAAATGTGTTAAAAATAAAAACAGGAAAACCTTATTTACATAACTATTCAGACCCTTTGCTATGAGACTTCAACTTCAGCTCAGGTGTGTCCTGTTTCCATTGATCATCCTTGAGACTTGATTAGAGTTGGTAAATTCAATTGATTGGACATGATTTGGAAAGGCACACACCGGTCTATATAAGATCCCATAGTTGACAGTACATGTCAGAGAAAAAAACAAGTCCCGAGGTTGAAGGAATTGTCCGTAGAGCTCCGAGACATGATTGTGTCGAGGCACAGATCTGAAGAAGGGTACCAACACATTTCTGCGCCATTGAAGGTCCTCAAAAACACAGTGGCCTCAATCATTCTTAAATGGAAGAAGTTTGGAACCACCAAGACTCTTCCTCGAGCTGGCCACATGGCCAAACTGAGCGATTGGGGGAGAAGGGCCTTGGTCAGGGAGGTGACCAAGAACCCAATGGTCATTCTGACAGAGCTCCAGAGTTCCTCTGTGGAGATGGGAGAACCGTCCAGAAGGACAACCATCTCTGCAGCACTCCACCAATCAGGCCTTTATGGTAGAGTGGCCAGACGGAAGCCACTCCTCAGTAAAAGGCACATGACAGCCCACTTGGAGTTTGCCAAAATGCACCTGAAGAACTCAGACCATGAGAAACAAGATTCTCTGGTTTGGGGAAACAAGAATGAACTCTTTGGCCCGAATGCCAAGTGTCACGCCTGGAGGAAACCTGGCACCATCCCTACGGTGAAGCATGCTAGTGGCAGCATCATTCAGTGGCAGGGACTGGGAGAGTAGTCAGGATTAAGGGAAAGATGAATGGAGCAAAGTACAGAGAGATCCTTGATGAAAACCTGCTCCAGAGCACTCAGGACCTCAGACTTGGGCAAATGTTCACCTTCCAACAGGACAACGCAGGAGTGGCTTCAGGACAAGTCTCTGAATGTCCTTACGTGGCCCAGCCAGAACCTGGACGTGTACCCGATCGAACATCTCTGGAGAGACCTAAAAATAGCTGTGCAGCGACGCTCCCCATCCAACCTGCCAGAACTTGAGAGGATCTTTAGAGAAGAAAGGGAGAAACTCCCCAAATATAGGTGTGCCAGGCATGCAACATCATACCCAAGAATATTCGAGGCTGTAACGCTGCCAAAGGTGTTTCAACAAAGAATATTCAAGAGTCAAGTGTCTGAATAATTATGGGAATGTGATAAAAAAAAAAAAAAAAAAAAATTGTAAACATTTTTGCTTTTTTATTATGGGGTATTGTGTGTAGATTGATGAGGGGAAAAAAACATTTAATTCATTTTAGAATAATTCTGTAATGTAACAAAATGTGGAAAAATTCAAGGGGTCTGACTACTTTCTGAATGCACTGTAATTTAACCTTGGCTCATGCATATACAATCCTCTAGTCTCAGATTTTCCCTTCATGTTTGACTTTTAGAATATAATCTCTTCCAAATCTCCGTGATTCGTCCCCAATGCACCATTCAATATTCTAGCATTTCTAGAATTACCTTCAGTGGTATTTTAAGAGGAGTGGGGAAGAAGCCATGCTGGAAGCCTCATATTAGCCGATGAGGCAGCTGACAAATGCATTGTCGTGTGTGCGTGAGGTTCGATTAATCTCCCCAACGATGCAAGGGCTAATGGGCAGGGAATTTAAGAGAGGACACGGCCGCTCTCTGATCTTGCTCCAGGACACAGGCAGCAGAGAGTAATCTCCCATTGCAATCAGATTACTCCTCTCTCCCTCAGACATTATACTGCACCACACTGCCTGCCTCAGACACCCAGCACCAGATTTATAACAGTGTCCAGTTTTAATTCTCAGTGGGGGTAATACATCTTTTCCTTTCGTTTTATTTGGGAACACTTTTCTCATGTTCTTTCCTTTGCCTCTTCTATTTAGTGCTCAACACTAGTGATTGTGGTCACTACCACAATGGTCATTATTGTGTAATTTAAGATGGACTGTTTTGCTGAATTATTGCATTTAGCAAATGTCTCACTACTGTGAAGTGTCAAGATGTTTCATACGCTTAATCAATCTAAAATGTTGGGTACACAATAAAAAGTTGACCTATCAAATGGTTTCCACTCCTCTATCTCCAGCAGGTATTCGGTTATCTACGTACTCTGACTCCCCCAATCCTTCCATGCGCTACTACACCTCAGCTAATTCAAGTCTTGTCTGTGATCCCAACAGCCGTCTGAGGAAGGGGAGGTGGTGAGGCTGACGCCTCCGGGAGAGACGAACGCTCCCTATCCATATGGCTTACAGAAGGAAATGCAATAACGGTGATTCAGCAATACAGACCTGAAACCCTCCAAGTCAGTGACTCCTGACTGGGGCTGATGAGGCCTTCAATATCAGTTCACCTTTCCCTCGGTCTCCCTCCGAGAGCCTGCACCGCTCTGGCTCTGCCGGTGTCATAACACCCGGGGCTGATGCAACGACACAGAAACACAATCTGACTGCTCGATGTTGAACCAACAACACATGGAAGGCCAAGAGAGTTGAGGGGGCCAAAAAGGGCACCTAATACTCACGACGAGAAAAGTTTGGTGTCGAACGTATTGGTGGTATCCAAATGAAACACAAAGAGCTTTTGTTTCATTCTTAAACTTTCGATGTTTATGGACTTTTATCCTGGAAATGTCAAGATTTTGAAATGTCAGGTAGAGTGTATTGCTGTAGCAAAGGCATGAAGACAGAACGCCACCAGACCACGAATGCCGTATGACCGTGACATTTGCTGACATGCTGGGAAAGGGTGAAACCTCCTCAAAACCTGCAGCGAAACAGAATTACTTGACCTTCCACCTAGGACTCGATATATTTATGGCGGGGTGAAGTGGATGCAGTATGTTCCTTTAAATGAAGGTCAGTTGAACTTTGACCTTATATCCTACAGCCAAACCAGTAATACTGTAGTTTTTTCTCCTCTTCTCTGGGCAAAAATAGAGTAGCTGGCCTCTCATATTCCAGTCAAGTAGAAGGTGGCTGGCCATACTGTACTTTTTGTACTTCAGAGTTAAACTCTTTCAACTGTGCTCCCCTAGATCCAATTACTTTTGACATTTTAATGTCATCTCAACCAAGGGAAATAGCCCTATTCCTTTTTTCTGAAGAGAAAAACTGCGCTCCGTTCCTGAAATTTATTTCCCTTAGCACCACCTGCAATTTGGCCTGACCATTCACACTAATTGGTTATCTATCTTTACATTCTAAGGGTCCCAGGCCATTACTAATTGGTTATCTATCTTTACTTTCTATGGGTCCCAGGCCATTAATAGTGATGTCACAGGGTTCCTACATGAACAAATACGACAGTTACTATAGAATACTACAGTACTTACTATAGAATTCTGTAGTAACCTGTAGTATACTATACTACACACTGAAGTATCACTTGATCATATGTAGTAATTACTTTAGAATGTTGTAGAATTCTATAGTAAATACTACAGTAATGACTGCAAAAACACTAGCCCGCAAGATCACTACACTTAAAAAAAAAAAAAAAAGTAGTTATTACTACAGTATTTAATTTGTATTTGCCCTGCCCATTCCCCTCCCCCCATCAGTGAGAAACCTACATGCCAAGTATAGACCATATTGTTTTCCATACAGGTTATATAGCAGAAGGGCTGAACTATCCACTATGTTTCCTGAAGGGGAAAGCCTCCTCTTCTATGTCGAAGATAATAAAACTAAAACAATACAGTAAATACTATTATATTACAGTCTGCAAAAGCACTATTAATTAGTACACACTACAATCTGGAAAAATGCTATTAATTACTATAGTTTATATGACAGTTTTTTTACTACAGTATTTTTGCTATAGTTAACTGTAAATAATACAGTAGTCCCTGTAGTGTTCTTGCGGACTTCAGTCAGGATCAAATCAAATGTTATTTGTAAACATGCGCCGAACACAACAGGTGTAAACTTTACAGTGAAATGGTTACTTACAAGCCCTTAATCAACAACACATTTTTATGAAAAACCCTAAAAAGAAAAAAGGGGGAAAAAAGTAAGAGAAAAGAATAACAAATAAGTCCAGAGCAGTGATAAATAACAACAGCGGGGCTGTATTCAGGGGGCACCGGTGTCCAGGGAATTGAGGCACATGTAGGTAGAATTATTAAAGTGACTATTCATAGATAATAACAGAGAGTAATACTTTTTGCTAATGTCATGTCGTCCTCGTGTAAGTCTCAAGATTGGTCATCTGTGGCATCCTTAATGCTGCCATCCTGAAAGTGAAACTCGTTTCCCTCATAATCAAGTCCCATGAGGTACATCAAAATGGATGCTAAATGATTTCTGTTTTTCATCACTCGATCAAATTCCACCTAGGAACAGTATGACCCTTCAACACTTCTCATTTCCCCCAGACTTTACTTAAAGAGCGAGTGCGACATTTTGGCAATCAACCTTTTTTTTCTATTGACCCAGTGTCAGATGAACTCATGGATAAAAATGTTACGCATTAGAAGGAGGTTGAAGGTAGTTTCTGGAGCCATTGACAACTAGCATGAGCGCAATGACTGGTTAGATGTTCAGACCTTTACAATGTCAGCTTTGCCAGTGCTGTGAAGTGATGAGCACTAACAGCATACAGTATAGTAAATCATAGAGCCCCGTTTCATCCCATCTCCTTGGCTACCCACCTGATTCACTACCTGCTGTCTCAAATCACAATGTCAGCTGCTGTCCAGAGCTAGATTGCACCATTCAGAGAGTATCCAGGTTTCTCTCCTCCTCGATCCATTCCTCTATGTATTTCCATAACCTCCCTTCTATACCTTGATTTAGGGCACCAATTAAAAATGTCAAAACACACATGTGCACAAAGCAGGATCATGGGAAATGAGTGAACAGAAGTTGGAGCCAATAACGTATCATCTGTGTAGTTGCCCTGTCTAATTCATAACATTTCTAGTTACAGGCACACCACAGAAGGAAGGAGGGGTGATGGTGATACAGGATTGATGATGGAAGTGTGTGAGAGGGAGAGGGTGTCCAGAAAACTTCATTACATTCTGGATCAGCTGGACACAAACCATCTCTGATTGTTGTTATGTCCCTATATCACAAACAAACCAATATTTCCTGTCGTTGAGGCTCAATCTCCATATACAGGTGTCACGGCTCTATCTTCCTAAGGAACAAGGTGTCCTCCGTGTTCTGAAAATCCATTCTGCCGATTCGACGGCCCTCAACTTCAGATTTGATCAAGTGGCGAGCCGCTGATGGGAGCAAAGTGCTGCGACCGTTGCCTGTTGCGGCGCCTGCATTTGAATATCTGTCAGACAGCGAGATGATTGGTTATGCAAACCATTATTCATGTGTGACAACATGCGGAGTGGATACTTTTGTATTAATGGCCCTTCACATCGGCAGACGTTATTGATGTTGACAGCCACACCTTCCCAAATGCTACGGATACAGCAAGCCCACCGTTATATTAATAAATGGCAGACAGAGGGAGATCTTATGTGCGCGTGCGCGTGAGCATGTGTGTGGGAGAGAGAGAGTCATTCTGAGGTCATTGTTCAAAACACCATTATTAACACAAGACTGAAGACTCAACGATCTTCACGTCATCTTCATGTCTATATTGAATGATTCCTATGCATTTCATTACCCAGCTGTAAGATAGAGGGAGACAGAGAACATTCTGAACAAAAGAGGAAGCAGAGAAACTGACAAAACACACACACAACCCTGCATGTGTCAATCAAAGTCTTCATTTGGATGGAAAGGCTTAGGATAGGATCTTCCCTCTCTGGTTTAATCCAGTCAGAGGAGATGAGTAAAAGCTTTTACCAAGAGCCAATTCTCATATCAAATAAACAAAGGACTACGGAAAAAGAGGGAAAAAACAAATGAACCTTAAGCTTGATGCCAAATTGAAGGATTTCAGCAACAGCAGACATGGAGGTGGATAACAAACTAGAGAAAAGCATTTTTCAGCAGTAATATTGAATATTACAGCAGTAATATTGAATGGTAAATAAGTCTAGCAGGTGGGACAACCACTGTCATTTCGAAACTTCATTGGAAATTGAGAATAAAATATTTTTGAGGGTTGATCAAGGTCACTCTACCACTGTGTAGAGTAGTGTCCTTATTGGTTTTATGTACTGCTTATGGATACGTTGGCATCATTACTGTAAAAGCGGGGAAATAATATATATATATTTTTTTCCCATACATCAGGCAGCTGTGCCAAGATAAGACAAGAGCGTGTGGGAGAGAATGAGCTAGGTCAGTCACAGTATTCTGCAGCTCTTTAAACAAATTAATATTTTACCTCTAGGGTTGTGGCAACATATATCCAGTATGTAATGTGATAAGAGTATGAGAACGGAGGGACGTACGGCGCGTCACGAGGTGCTTAGTGTGGCCAACAGATTCATTTCTTCACCTGTCGCAGCTCACACTACTACACCTCTACTTCAAGGTGAGGGCAGCGTCAGGAAATGGGGGAAATGGACGCTTATGCTCTTTCAAAGCACAAATAAGCGTGTCTCCTTTAAATCCCTGTAGCTCATCCATGCCTGCACTGCACTTAACCTGATGCACCGCAGACACATTCATCTCACCCCCAAGGTGGAGGGATCAGAGGAGGCCGCAAAACCCTGCTAAATTGAAATCCTTCACTTATATGCAGACTCACAGCGCTGAGATATATTTGTGGGGTGTCAGGTCCACCTCTGAAGACAGGGAATATTGTAATGAGAGGTGATAGGGGTTCTCTTATAATAAACTCAGCAAAAAAAGAAGCGTCCCTTTTTCAGGACCTTGTCTTTCAAAGATTATTTAAAAAATCCAAATAACTTCACAGATCTTCATTGTAAATGGTTTAAACACTGTTTCCCATGCTTGTTCAATGAACCATAAACAATTCATGAACATATACCTGTGGAACGGTCGTTAAGACACTAACAGCTTACAGACGGTATGCAATTAATGTCAGTTATGAAAACTTAGGACACTAAAAAGGCCTTTCTACTGACTCTGAAAAACACCAAAAGAAAGATGCCCAGGGTCCCTGCGCATCTGCATCAACATGCCTTAGGCATGCTGCAAGGAGGCATAAGGCCTGCAGATGTGTTCAGGGCAATAAATTGCAATATCTGTACTGTGAGACGCCTAAGACAGAGCTACAGGGAGACAGGACGGACAGCTGATCGTCCTCGCAGTGGCATACCACGTGTAACAACACCTGCACAGGATCAGTACATCCAAACATAACACCTGCAGGACAGGTACAGGATGGCAACAACAACTGCCCAAGTTACACCAGGAACGCACAATCCCTCCATCAGTGCTCAGACTGCCCGCAATAGGTTGAGAGAGGCTGGACTGAGGGCTTGTAGGCCTGTTGTAAGGCAGGTCCTCCCCAGACATCACCGGCAACAACGTTGCCTATAGGCACAAACACACCGTCGCTGGACAAGACAGGACTGGTTAAAAGTGCTCTTCACTGACGAGTCGCTGTTTTGTCTCACCGGGGGTGATGGTCAGATTTGTGTTTATCGTTGAAGGTATGAGCGTTACACCGAGGCCTGTACTCTGGAGCGGGATCGATTTGGAGGTGGAGGGTTCGTCATGGTCTGGGGCGGTGTGTCACATCATCATCGGACTGAGCTTGTTGTCATTGCAGGCAATCAATGCTGTGCGTTACACGGAAGAAATCCTCCTCCCTCATGTGGTACCCTTCCTGCAGGATCATCCTGACATGAACCTCCAACATGACAATGCCACCAGCCATACTGCTCGTTCTGTGCATGATTCATGCAGGACAGGAATATCAGTGTTCAACCATGGCCAGCGAAGAGCCCGGATCTCAATCCCATTGAGCACGTCTGGGAACTGTTGGATCGGAGGATGAGGGCTTGGGCCATTCCCCCCAGAAATGTCTGGGAACTTGCAGGTGCCTTGGTGGAAGAATGGGGTAACATCTCACAGTAAGAACTGGCAAATCTGGTGCAGTCCATGAGGAGGAGATGCACTGCAGTACTTAATGCAGCTGGTGGCCACATCAGATACTGACAGATACTGACCCTCCCCTTTATTCACAGACACATTATTCCATTTCTGTTAGTCACATGTCTGTGGAACTTGTTCAGTTTATGTCTCATTTGTTGAATCTTGTTATGTTCATACAAATATTTACACATGTTTAGTTTGCTGGAAATAAACGCAGTTGACAGTGAGAGGACGTTTCTTTGTTTTGTTGTGTTTTTATGTGGGCTGTGCAGGTCATGTGGTGATGTGAGTGATCACCCATACAACCCAAACTATACAGTGCTGCCTCTGATATTTTATTTTCGCACTGTCCTTTCCAACACTGTATTGGCAATAAGGCTAGCTCGGTTAGAGTTTGGTTCTGTCGTGGAAAAAAAGGTAGTTGAATTACCATTACTGGGGAAAATTAAAGATCAACAGAAGCAGAGAGTGAACTGGAGGATGACTGTCTCAATGGCCTGATGACATTTCAATCAAAACATAAAGACATCATTGAGGATGCATCTGTTGAGATGGAAAGAGCGGGAGAGAGAGAGAGAGAGAGTGAGAGGTAAAGGGGTAGAGAGAAAGCAGGAGACAGGGAGTCATTCACTGTGAGGTAAAGCATGGAATAGAATGGCATTTATAAAAGGCTGGAACTTAGATCATATCACCATGGCTGACTGTCACATCTCACAGCTCCCTCTGCCCTCCTCTCCTCTCTCACCCCGTCATTGTCTCTCCCAGAATTCATTGCAGAGACAGATCGCTGTCCAGGGAGAGAGAGGCTGAAGCGAGGCACGTTTCACGCTTTCCCCATTGCAATTTGCCAGTTGCAAGAAAAACAGCATCAAGTGTAGTGAGCTGAGAATATCAACGCTCCTTTGATGGGAGGAAGAGACAGCTGGCTAGGAATATTACTTCTGAAATGTAGCCTTATATGGCCTATAAAGCTGTAAGGAGTCAGGTATTTTATCGTAAGGAAATGCTATAGAATTTGCTGTTGTGTTGACTCCAATAGCCACAAAGTAAGCTGCAGATGTATTTGTATTGTTTACTAGGAGACATGCATAAGAGGAGCTGCAATGAAATTCAGCTCGCTAGTCAACAGATGGAACGATTCATCTTTCTTTTTTCTGAAGTGACACAATCAAAGCTAATGAGAGATCGACATCTCCATGTACAAATTGACTCAAACCATTCACATGGAGGGAAGGAAGGAGGAATTCATTTGGCACTTACTTTGTTTCTAAGAGTTTCATACCATTTTACATCGAGTCCCCACCCCCTTCTAAGCATTCAGAGTGTGATGACGGTGTGTGTGCGTGCATGTCTGTGCAAGCTCTGTAGCTGTGAGACAGAGTGATAATGAGAGTGGCGAGACCCTGTGAAATGGAGATGTTCTCAGACCTGCTGGAGTGACATATTGAACATATAGAGGTGTGGGATATTCAGGGGCTCACAAGCTATAAACAACGCTCTGAAAAACCATCATTGTCCTCTCAAAGTCACTGCTGGCATCCATCTTAGGCCTCCAGGGTCCAGCAGAGATGTCATCCAGAAATATGGCGTGTCAACACACAGTCATTTACTTTACGTATGTCTTCTGTCTCTCCCATCCTTTACAGTAAAACATGATACTGTTATGATGTGAAAATGGAATGACTAATATAATTATTAATTGTCAGCATTCACACTTCTGGGGAGCCACGCTCATGTCACACTCATTCATTGTGTATCATAATTAAACAATAGATTCTCAGCCAAAACTTTCAGGACTTTGCCTCATCGAACATGGATCGCTAGGAACTTTCCTTGAGCAAAGAGTTAGGCAGGCAGGAACCTTTTGTACCTCTCAACTAGACCACCGGCGGAGCAGAAAATACATGAATGAATCATTCCTTCTGCATCAGCACCCCTCCAATCGGAATGGCAAAACTCCATTAATTCTGCTGCTTCGCATGCCTCAGTTTTAATTATCGCTGCATTAGCAATGATAAAGTATACATGGCAGGCTCACTGTGAAGGTGTGACCTCCGCTAGCTTGCTCTTTGTTCAATTAGCAACATGGCACCACGACGGCACCGCGAGCTGACAGCCAAACACTGGCCAGGGCTGAAACACCCCCCCCCATCCACTCAATACATGCAGTCGTATTATTGTGTTTCTACGACTTTTTCTTTCACCGTCTATCACTATCACCTGAACACTTCATCCCTCGGTTCATTGTCTCTCTCGCTCTCTGCGCTGGTTCGGTGGAATATGAATTGAAAGCGAATGTGAAGCATGGTGCATCCATGTTTTAACACGAATACCATATGGGACGTCATGAATGCACACAACAGGGCTTCACCTTGGCATGGGCTGGCTTCCCTCACATCTGTCCAGGCTCTGCTGAGGGGAAGATGGTAGGCGCTATGGTTACAACAGTTCTGTCGAGTATTCCTGGTTGGTTCCCTAGAGGCACCGGTGCCGCCCATGGGCCTATCAGATTCTCTCCGCCACATCTCCTTCCCGAGCAAATCTTTCATCATCTACGAGAGTGTTGCGTTAAATCACTTGCAGCCGGCTCCCATCGCTGTAACACGGATACCGGCAGAGGTATTAAGCCAGATGGATCGCGGAACCTCTCGTATTGACGGAACAAGTTAGCCAAAGACGACAGCTGTTGATGGACAGCGGTGGACTATTTCTTATCCGTCAGTCAGATTTTTCAGGAAGTAGCTAAATCATTCGTTTGGGATTATGAGAGTGTTAGGAAAGTACGTAATGACATAGGAAAACATAGAAGATAGACATTCACATTCGCTGCAGCAAATCATGCCCGTATCAGGGTATTAGACATTGATGGGTTGTGAGGACCTAGTTAGGCCAGCCACATGGCCATGTGTTACCCACCATGCCAAACACTTAGATTAGACAGTGGCTCACACAACAGAAGGCACTCTCTCCTCTCCTGCCAAACAGCCAGACCCTTTCTCCTCTGTCTCAACCTCATATTGTAGAGTCTGTTCCCTCATACCCTCCTCCATTTCAGAGTCTATCAGATTAATGTTTCCTAAATATCTGTTTTGGGGCATTTTCATAGCATTTGATTGTTTCCATATAGCATTTGATGTGTTGGTAACCGTTGTCATTGGAAAAGGTGCACTTTGTACTTTGACGAGTTATCTTTTTTAGGGATATCTGTGCGTGCATGTGTTTGTTTGAGAGAGACTATCAGTGTCAATTACTCTGGGCAAAATTATTGAATTGAAAGAATCAAATCTTTACAGTAATGTACTGTTAAACCAAAGTTTTTGGGGAATTTACCTTTTTTAGAGTAATTTACAGGTAACCGGCTACCAGTAAGTTACCATACACTTTAACTTTGTGATACATTTGAGTTTGTTTTGTTATTCCTTTGTTGGGGGGCGTTACAGGTCAATTATCCATATGTCTCCATCCAACCCCCCAAGTCGATGTAAATACATTTAACTGGTCATGGTTATCCGTCTATATATTAAATTAATTAAATGTGTGTTTGTGTATAGTATATCTGACATCTTATTTTTCATGTGTACGTATAGCATACAGATATTGCGCCTTTGAGGGGAAAATCTGTCGGACAGCAATAGACCTGCTGGTGCAGCATCTCAAACAGCAACAGAAGGCATGCTTCACCGGTATGTCACACACGTCTTTGTGAGATGCAGAGGAGGTGAATGGATGATCGCCGCAAGTGTGGTTCCCACAATGAAGCATGGAGGAGGAGGTGTAAACGTGTGGGGGTAGAATTCAAGGCACACTTAACCAGCATGGCTACCACAGCATTCTGCAGCGATACGCCATCCCATCTGGTTTGAGCTTAGTGGGACTATCATTTGGTTTTCAACAGGACAATGACCCAAAACAACACCTCCAGGCTGTGTTTGTCTAATCAGACCACATGACCTTCTCCCATTCCTCCTCTGGATCATCCAGATGGTCATTGGCAAGCTTCAGACGGGCCTGGACATGCGCTGGCTTGAGTAGGGGGACCTTGCGTGCGCTGCAGGATTTTAATCCATGATGGCGTAGTGTTACTAATGGCTTTCTTTGAGACTGTGGTCCCAGCTCTCTTCAGGTCATTGACCAGGTCCTTCCGTGTAGTTTTGGGCTGATCCCTCACCTTCCTCATGATCATTGATGCCCCGTGAGGTGAGATCTTGCATGGAGCCCCAGACCGAGGGTGATTGACCGTCATCTTGAACTTCTTCCATTTTCTAATAATTGCGCCAACAGTTGTTGCCTTCTCACCAAGCTGCTTGCCGATTGTCCTGTAGCCCATCACACTTGAGCAGGTCTACAATTTTATCCTTGATGTCCTTACACAGCTCACTCGTCTTGGCCATTGTGGAGAGGTTGGAGTCTGTTTGATTGAGTGTGTGGACAGGTGTCTTTTATACAGGTAACGAGTTCAAACAGGTGCAGTTAATACAGGTAATGAGTGGAGAACAGGAGGGCTTCTTAAAGAAAAACTAACAGGTCAGTGAGAGCCGGAATTCTTACTGGTTGGTAGGTGATCAAATACTTATGTCATGCAATAAAATGCAAATTAATTACTTAAAAATCATACAATGTGATTTTCAGGATTTTTGTTTTAGATTCCGTCTCTCACAGTTGAAGTGTACCTATGATAAAAATTACAGACCTCTACATGCTTTGTAAGTAGGAAAACCTGCAAAATCGACAGTGTTTCAAATACTTGTTCTCCCCACTGTATATATAGTTTTAAGTGTGTGTTGGGCTTCATGGATTGTTTATTTGTCTGTGTTGGGTTTAAGCCAAGATTATTATGTATATTTTTCCAGGCCGCAATTGTTCCTTGACTTGTACCATTCATTCTTGCTGTCTATAATTCTAATGTTATGACTTCTCATAGTAACTCTATCTATGGGCGAATTGGGAGAGAGTGAGGTGATTTCCATCTAAGAGCCAACATCTTGTTTGCGGAAGTGCTGCCTGCCAGCAGTAATCGTCTCTGATTGATTGAGAGATTGAAGGAGCCATCATCTTTAATTAAGTAACATAACAGATGCAAAGCATTGAATATTTATATTCATGCACTTTGAAATTAATTCAACGGTTGGGAGTTGGGGCCAATCTCATCATAAACATTTTCCTTGGTGAAAAAATGTAAAATATATATAAATTAATGGTTCGGATTACAGGATGCCAAGGCCATATTTTTCCATATTATGTTCCAGTTAAAGGGTTGTTCAGATTCAATTAAATCTGTGGACCACACTTTTTCAATGCTCAGAATATGAACTTCCCAAAAGTTGTTATGTACATTGAACAAAAATATAAATGCAACATGTAAAGTATTGGTCCCATGTTTCATGAGCTGAAATGAAATGAAAATAAATCCCAGAAATGTTCCATATGCACATAAAGCTTATTTATCTCACCTTTTGTGTACACATTTGTTTACATCCCTGTTGGTGAACAATTTCTCCTTAGCGAAGAGAATCCATCCACCTGACAGGTGTGCCTATCAACAAGCTTATTAAACAGTTTGATCATTACACAGTTTCACCTTGTGCTGGGGACAATAGAAGACTACTTAAAAATGTGCAGTTTTGTCACACAACCCAATGCCACAGAGTTTTGAGGGAGCGTGCAATTGGTTTTCTGACTGCAGGAATGTCTACCAGAGCTGTTGCCAGAAAATTGAATGTTAATTTCTCTACCATAAATTGCCTCCAACGTCATTTTAAAGAATTTAGCAATACGTCCAACCGGCCTCATTGGCAAACCACGTGTAACCACGCCATCCCAGGACCTCAACATCTGGATAACATTTGGACCATTGGGGGGATGCAAAAGGCCAGCCTCCACATCGCAAGGCATTATTGTGAAATATTGGAGTATGGGCATGCCATTTTGATTCTCAGTAACATTCATTTTCAATTTTGTGACAAAAATAAATTGTGTTTATACTAATTTATTCTTGCTCCCAGATAAAACTAAAGAAATGTAGAATTTACCTCATGAATAATTGCAAAACACTCTTTTAAAATACAAAACACATAATACGTGATATAAATAGAGCACAGAACGCTTGAACCATTACAGGACATTTTTCATGATGGAAATTGAATGTTAAAATTCCCAAAAAATATTATTAGGAAAATAATTTAACTTCTTATGGCTGGGGGCAGTATTGAGTAGCTTGGATGAATAAGGTGCCCAGAGTAAACTGCCCGCTACTCAGGCCCAGAAGCGAAGATATGCATATTATTAGTATATTTGGATAGAAAACACTCAGGAGTTTCTAAAACTGTTTGAATGATGTCTGTGAGTATAACATAACTCATACGGTAGGCAAAATCCTGAGAAAAAATGCAACCAGGAAGTGGGAAATCTGAGGTTTAAAGGTTTTCAAGTCTTTGCCAATCCAATATACAGTGTAAAATGTGGTCCGATTGCACTTCCTACGGCTTCCACTAGATGTCAACAGTCTTTAGAACCTTGTTTCAGGCTTATACTGTGAAGGGGGAGCGAATAAGAGCTGTTTGACTGGGAGCGCATTCCTGGTGGCGCATTCCGATGAAGATCATCAAAGGGAAGTGAATATTTATAATGACATTTCTGACTTCTGTTGACTCCACAACATGGTGGATATCTGTATGGCTTGTTTTGGTGCCTGAGCGCTGTACTCAGATTTTTGCATGGGGTGCTTTTTCCGTAAAGCTTTTTTGAAATCTGACACAGTTTTTGCCTGCCATATGAGTTACTCACAGACATCATTCAAACAGTTTTAGAAATTTCAGTGTTTTCCATCCAAATCTACTAATTATATGCATATTCTAGCTTTTATGGCTGAGTAGCAGGCAGTTTAATTTGGGCACGCTTTTCATCCAAAATTCCCAATGCTGCCCCCTACCCTAGAGAAGTTAACAACTGGTTCTCAGCACTCTATTGTCCCTTTAATCACTCAGATATCAATGCAAATATAATCCAAAATGTAGTCAAACACTACATGAGAGCCCACGAGCTCATATTGCACAACATTTCTGTAGGCTATGCATTGAACGGGATAACAGAGTGACGGCCTCTACTAAAAAGAGGATCCCTTCAGCTTTCCATAGGCCAGGCCTACTATATTTATTTCTCAACTTTCCTAATATTAAGCACATATCTTTACAACAGAAGTATATAGCCTATCTGGCTGGCATGAAAATGAACCACGGGAAAAGCGTCCTCCATTCACTATTTAATTGCATAGCTGACATGTATTTTTTTCCCCTACCCCCGTTTCGTGATGGGTACATGATAATGGTCCATTCGAAATCAAAACAAATTTCACACATATATTATTTAGTGTATGTAAAGACAAGATTAAATCAAGAATAGTCTTTTCTCTCTCTCTTTCTTTCGGAGGACCTGAGCCCTAGGACCATGCCTCAGGACTACCTGGCCTGATGACTCCTTGCTGTCCCCAGTCCACCTGGTCATGCTGCTGCTCCAGTTTCAACTGTTCTACCTGCGGCTATGGAACCCTGACCTGTTCACTGGACGTGCTACCTTGTCCCGGACCTGGTGTTTAGGTCTCTCTCTCTGTCGCACCTTCTGTCTCTAACTCTGAATGATTGTCTATGAAAAGCCAACTGATATTTACTCCTGATGTGCTGTCCTGTTGCACCCTCTACAACAACTGTGATTATTATTATCTGACCCTGCTGGTCATCTATGAACATTTGGCCATGTTGGCCATGTTCTGTTATAGTCTCCTCCAGAAGAGGACTGGCCGCCCCTCAGGGCCTGGTTCCACTCTAGGTTTCTTCCTGGCCGCCGTGCTTCTGCATCTGCATTGCTTGCTGTTTGGGGCTGGGTTTCTGTGCAGCACTTTGTTACATTGGATGACGTAAAAAGGGCTTTATAAATACATTTGATTGACTGATTGATGGGTGACAATATTAGCCTATCACTTGTGAATGATATGCCCAGAGAGTAATGACTTTTAAAATGTTTTAATCATAGTCGCACACCTCATGTAGCATAGCCCATAGGCCTCTATGTTTGATAAGGTTTGTATCACAACTCAAGTGGCAAAATAACTTTTTTAAATTAAGCGCATTAATCTGCTTTAGATAGGGTGTAGACCCTACCTGGCATACTTAAGCAGCGCATGAGTTTCAAGTTTGGGGAAGATATTTTTCAACACAAAAATGCACCTTTATAATTATAGCATTACATGCATAAATCGCATTTGTGATCACTTTTGAGAGGTGTTTTCCTGCCAATGGCACATTCGCGCTTATAGCCTACTGCTGTGTGCGCATTGCTGCGCTCATAATGTGAAGAAACAGCCTAATAGTTTATCAACATTTTAAGATAAATGTTCTCATCTGTTGCGTCAGGCTCGGTGCTTAAAAACAGGTTGATGCTATTAACTTGGGATCTATCGAATCCCACAACTGTCCCGGATTATGTTTGGAATATTAATTTCTCGCACAGATAGGTGAACTTTTGTACTATGGGTGATAGGTGAGGGAGGTGGTGAGGGCCCTAGGAGAGTGGTGCCAGGAAAATAACCTCTCACTCAACATCAACAAAACAAAGGAGTTGATCATGGACTTCAGAAAAGAGCAGAGGGAGCACGCCCCCCTATCCACATCGACGGGGACCGCTTCAAGTTCCTCGGCGTATACATCACTGACGATCTAATATGTTCCACCTGCACAGACAGTGTGGTGAAGAAGGCACAACAGCGCCTCTTCAACCTCGAGAGGCTGAAGAAATTTGGCTTGGACCCTAAAACCCTCAAACTTTTACAGGTGCACAATTGAGAGCATCCTGTTGGGCTGTATCACCGCCAGGTACGGCAACTGCACCGCCCAACTGCACCGCCCCCGTAGGGCTCTCCAGAGGGTGGTGCAGTCTGCCCAACGCATCACCTGGGGCAAACTAGCTGCCCTCCAGGACACCAACAGTGCCAGATGTCACAGGAACGCCAAAAAGGATCATCAAAAGACTCAATTACATGACTGAGAGGTGCTTCGGCACGCAGCGGGGAGAAGGGAATTATAATTTTTATATTCAGCTCAAGGGCACAACAGCCACTGGCCGCAAAAGGCCTGTTTTTTTAGGGGGATTATCTTAATCCACTGCATCTGCCGATGTCGCCCTTCCGCATCTGTGGTGAAAGGTAACAGAGTCACACTAAGGGGGATTCAAGGCATTATCAAGTGCTTGTCAAATTGTAAATGAGAAACTGATGAAGTGTACAGCCTGCGCACGAAACAAAGCAGAGCTCACGCCTTTCATGCAACTTTTTTAAATTCATCATTAGAGTCGTATCATGCAGCCTTAGAATGTATTCAAAATCAAAACATACAGCCCAACATTTGTATCACAATTAAAGTTACAGAAATATTTTTTAACTAGACAAGTCAGTTAACAACACATTTTTATTTTAAATGATGCCCTACCCCGGCCCTCCCCTAACCCGGACGACGTTGGGCCAATTGTACACCGCCCTATGGGACTTCCGATCACGGCCGGTTGTGATACAGCCCGGGATCGAAGCAGGATCTGTAGTGATGTCTCTAGCACTGAGATGCAGTGCCTTAGACCGCTGCACCACTCGGGAGTATAAATTAGGCATATAGGGATACCTGTTTCTTTGTTAGCCGCTCAACACAGAATAGCTGCATGTGCGCACTTCCTGAAATCCTTTTGAAGAAAATATCTGTACTATTTTATTCAGCTATGTTCAATTTTATTCATCATACTATAAAATATTAAATAATGCAACGGAATTCTAAGCAAATCTTGTCTGCTAAGTTAATTAGTGTAGCCCACAGCCATATGATAAGGACAAGGCAGAGTATGTTATTCTGTTCTTCAGAAATAGACTACATCTTCTTCATATCCTGTTTATTTAGACCTCCCTAAAATAAATTGTTTTTTTTGTGATGGTGTAGGCCATATTACATGGATTTATGATACTTTTAATTTGTAGATGTTCCAAAGGTCTGCATCAGTGGCTTGTAGGCTATGCATGGAAGCCAGGAGATGCTAAATGTGTTTGTTCATTAAATGGTCAATTACCGTGAGATCGGTAGATATTTGCTTGACAATCACCGGCTGACAAAATGTCATTACCGCCACAGCCCTAGGTGCGACATACGCTAGTTTCCAGAAACTAGTCACATTTCTCCTTTGCCAAGATAATCAATCCACCTGACAGGTGTGGCATATTATGAAGCAGATTCAACAGCATGATCATTACACAAGTGCACCTTGTGCTGTGGACAATAAAAGGCCACTTTGAAATGTGCAGTTTTGTCACAGCACAATGCTGAAGATGTCTCAAGTTAAGGGAGCGTGCAATTGGCATTCTGACTGCAGAAATGTCCACCAGAGTTGTTGCCAGAGAATTGAATGTTAATTTATTTACCAAAAGCTGACTCCAAAGTCATTTTAGAGAATTTAGCAGTACATCAAAACGGCCTCACAACCGCAGACCGCATGTAACCATGACAGCCCGGGACCTCCACATCCGCCTTCTTCTCCTGCGGGATCATCTGAGACCAGCCACCTGGACAGCTGATGAAATTGAGGAGTATTTATGTTAGTAATAACTCCATTTTGTACAGAAAAACACATTTTGATTGGCTGGGCCTGGCTGCCCAGTGGGTGGGCCTATGCCTTCCAAGGCCCACCCATGGCTGCACCCCTGCACAGTCATGTAAAATCTATAGATTACAGCCTAACACATTTATTTCAATTGACTGATTTCCTTATATCAACTGTAACTCAGTAAAAACTATGAAATTGTTGCATTTCTATTTTAGTTTAGTATATTAATATTTTTAGAATGCAATAAGCATTAAGATACAAAGACAATATACATTTCTATCGTACAAACTTAACATAAACAATAATTATATTTACTCTAACAGGTAGCGAAATATAACTATTTGCAAGCCACACCTCCAATAAGCCACACCTCCAATCTTCTATTAGGCTGTCATCTCTACAATATATATATATATATATATATATATATATATATATATATATTTATATATATATTTTTAATCAAAATTGATCCCCGTCATCACAAAAAGGTTCTGGTTAAAACTTTTACATAGGGGTTCCATGAAGACCCTGGTTCCTCAAGTAACATTTTTGAACTGGAAAGGTTCCCCGTGTGGCAATATTTAGAACTCCAACAGGTTTTTCCAGGCTTCTTCACTTCTAAAATCACAACCGTGACCAGTTTTCTGGGTTATTGTGTTCATTAAATCACTGAAACAGATTGTTGTTGTCATTATCCTTCACAATTAGGCCACTGTGTAGTTCTAAACTGTTCCCTGTACAATAATGTAAACTGCCCTAACCAAAACATGTTAACCGCATGCTGCCATCGGCAGTGGATCATTATGACTCGTCTCTGTGGCAGGATGTGTCCAGTATACTGGACTGCAGTAGGGTACAGTCATCTGAGCTAGCATGTAAAGATGTCAGAGATGTGACCAGGTTTAGAAGGCAGGTAACTTACATACTGTACAGACTCCACAAGACACAAAGACATGAATTATGGTAGACCTTGAAAGATTGTTTTACCGCCTGGCTAGAATAGATACTTGTACTGTGCCACAAACAGCATGTGTGTGGGCGACACGGCGGGACTCATAATGATAAGGGCGGGTCTGGTTTAGGCATTAGCATGAAACAGTGTTCCTGTGTTTGTGCAGCATGTGTCATACACTCGTATTCATGGCAACACACTAATAAAATGTTAAAACAAAAGTGTCACGCTCTTCTTCCTCGGCTTCTTCTTCTTGATAACATGTATGTCAATGGATGGAGCTACGTATGAGCCCAAACAATACATAAACAATTAGGCCCAGCGCCTTGGCAGAGACAGATACGGGACACCCTGATTGAATGGTGAAACTGATGGGAAAATGGCTGTCCCACACAGTGCCTCTTACTTGGTTACAGGGTTGGGGAAATCTCAGAGGATGAGGGAAGCCATTTCTTACAGACCTGACCAATCACACTCAAGATCCAGCTATCTAGCTACTTAGATCACACTCAAAAAGAGAAGGGTACTCTATATCCCTCAAGTGGATTTGGGAATAGGGGACATTGGTCCGAGTTTTTTTTACACCGGATAAGAGGTGTGCTTACTTTCCCTATGCCGAGCGTTATCAAAGTAAAAGTGTCTTGCCTCTTTGTCGTGAAGTGCAAAACAGTTGTCTTAACCCCATTAACCACTGTAAGTATGAAAAGTTGCAATGGGTTCCGTAGTATTTAACAAACTTTAAAAGGGCGGTAATGTAATTCATGAGAGTTTGTTATCGACCCCCCCCCCCCCAAAAAAAAAATGTTAATAATAAAATGCTGTTAATATTTCAGAGCCTGCATGTTCTCATCAAACTTCTTGATTATGATATTAATAAGAATATGAGCAACTGATTAATTCATGAAGTTTTCAATGAGAACACTTGGGGATCTGCTCTCATGTACGTTATAATAATTTTATGAGGGTGGCTTTGTGGAGTTAGTTGCCAGATACCCGCTGAAGGATTTACAGTAAGACTTGCAGTATGCATGTGTATACTTGTGTATGCGTATAGTTGGGTCTGATACTATTTTGCTTGGACTACAGTAATCCCTTGATGTGTGTAATACAAATCAAAGTTAGTACTTGTAATATAAGTTTACGACTGGAGTTATTATTATTTTTTTTAACCTTTGACTCCTTGGCGTTCTCAGAGGCATGCCAGGTTTGCAGGTTGCCAGACTGGTGCCAATTTCTAACAGACTCATTCATAGCCTAATTAGTCTTATTCGTTTGACCCTACCAAGTACATTAGATTATTAGAGGTGTGTCTACATTTCCCCCTTGCACATATTTTTCTTCTTCATATACTAGATTTATAACACTTGTAAGGACAGTTTCCTGTACTCAAGTACTTCAAATCGGGAAAATAATGCTCATCCTTTCCATTGAAATTGATATCTTACTGTACAATTTTAATTATTATCGAACAGAGAAGCAAATGATTAAATGGGAGTCTCCCTTGAGACTTAGAAAAATATACGCCTCTCCAACGCACTCCTTTCCTATGCATGTCTCAGTATTTGGTATTCAAACGAACCTATTTCAGTCACATTGCGTGCCATGTTGGTGTGGATAACTTGCACACTCAGATATTTTTTATTCAGCCACTGGTTTTCGCTCCAACACTAATCTAGCACACCTGCTTCTAATAATTATCTGGTTGATAAACTGAATCAGGTTAGTTACAACTGGGGATGGATTGAAAACCTACAGGAGGGTAGCTCTCCAGGAACAGGGTTGGAGAGCCCTGTACTGGAATATTGAGAGAACGGGTTCAGAATATTAGGGATCAAATCAAATCAAAATTGTATGTCACATGTTCTAAATACAACACCTTACAGTGAAATGCTTACCTACAGGCCCTTAAACAACAATGCAGTTAAGAAAAAATACCTAAAAAATAAATAAAAGTAACAAATAATTAAAGAGCAGCTGAGTCAGGTTTGTAGGCCTCTTTGCTTCCACACTCTTTTTTAGTTCTGCCCACACATTTTCTATAGGATTGAGGTCAGGGCTTTGTGATGGCCACTCCAATACCTTGATTTTGCTGTTCTTAAGCCATTTTGCCACAACTTTGGAAGTATGCTTGGTATGTATGCCCATTGTCCATTTGGAAGACCCATTTGCGACCAAGCTCTAACTGATGTCTTGAGATGTTGCTTCAATATATCCAGGTAATTTTCCATCCTCATGAAGCCATCTATTTTGTGAAGTGCACCAGTCCCTGGGTGTCACCAGTCCCTGGGTGTCCCTGAGTGTCAATCACAAAGCTCTGACCTCAATCCTATAGAAAATGTGTGGGCAGAACTGAAAAAGTGTGTGCAAGCAAGGAGGCCTACAAACCTGACTTAGTTACACCAGCTCTGTCAGGAGGAATGGGCCAAAATTCACCCAAAATATTGTAGGAAGCTGGTGGATGAATACCCGCAACATTTGCCCCAAGTTAAACAATTTAAAGGCAATGCTACCAAACACTAATTGAGTGTATGTAATCTTCTGACCCACTGGGAATGTGATGAAAGTAAATAATCTTTCTACTATTATTCTGATATTTCACATTCTTTAAATAAAGTGGTGATCCTAACTGACCTAAAACAGGGCATTTTTACTGGCTAAGGTGTATATAAACTTTCGACTTCAACTGTATTTAAGAATGCTTTTCATTGACTATAGCTCAGCATTCAACACCATAGTACACTCCATATTCATCATTAAGATCGGCGCCCTGGTTCCGAACTCCTGGATTTCCTGTCGGGCCTCCCCCAGGTGTTGAAGGTAGGAAACAACAACACTTCGCTGATCCTCAACTCAGTCCTCCTCCTGTACTCCCTGTTCACCCATGACTGCGTGGCCAAGCACACCTCTAACTCAATCAAGTTTACAGATGACACAACAGTAGTGGGCCTGATTACCAACAATGACAACCCAGCCTACAGGGAGGAGGTGAGGGACCTGGCGGAGTGGTGCCAGGAAAATAACCTCTCGCTCAACGTCAACAAAATTATGGAGCGGTCGTGGACTTCAGGAGACAGCAGAGGGAGCACGCCCCCATCCACATCGACGGGACCGCAGTGGAGAAGGTGAAAAGCTTCAATTTCCTCGGCGTACACATCACTGACAATCTGAAATGGTCCACCCAAACAGACAGTGTACTGAAGAAGGCTCAACTGCGCCTCTTCAACCTGAGGGTATTGGCCCCTAAAACCCTCTCAAACCTTTAGATGCACACTCGACAGCATCACCACCTGGTACGGCAACTGCAACCTGATACGGCAACTGCCCAATGCATCACCGGGGGCACACAGGCTGCCTTCCAGGATACCTACAGTACCCGATGTCACAGGAAGGCCAATGACATCATCCACCTGAGCCACGGCCTGTTCACCCCGCTACCATCCAGAAGGCGAGTTCCGTACAGGTGCATCAAAGCTAGGACCAAGAGACTGAAAAACAGCTTCTATCTCAAAGGCCATCAGACTGTTAAATAGCCATCACTAGCCGACTACGACCCAGTTACTCAACCCTGCACCTTAGAGGCTGCTGCCCTGTAGACATGGAATCACTTGTCACTTTAACAAATGTTTACATACTGCTTTAGTCATTCATATGTATCTACTGTATTCTATTCTACTGTATTTTAGTCAATGCCACTCTGTCGTTGCTCACCCAAATATTTATATATTTCTTAATTCCATTCTGTGGAATCCATTCTGTGTTTTGTTGTGAATCGTTAGATACTACTGCACTGTTGGAGCTAGGAACACAAACATTTCGCTACACCCGCAATAACATCTGCTAAATGTGTATGTGACCAAAAAAACATGGGTTTCTACTTTGAAGAATCTCAAATATAATTTTTTTTTGATTACTACATGATTCCATATGTGTTATTGCATAGTTTGAATGTTATTTTACAATGTAGAAAATAGTTTAAAAAAAGAAAAAGAAAAACCCTGGAATGCGTAGGTGTGTCCAAACTTTTGACTGGTACTATATTTTCACCTTAACTAGACAAAAACCTTCAGAGAACCATGACTGTTTAAATTTAGTTAATGTAAAGTATGCCTTTCAAAATTAAAATATTCTAAACATGACACCTGGGTTTTCACGTGCTCAAAGTTGTCTCATATGTAGTGCCATGGTATCACGTTTAAATGTAGCATCCCCAGGTTGTTACATTTACTTCACAAGATTGTGTTCTCACATGTGCTCACCTGTTGTCACGTGTAGTTTTATATTATCACGTTGCTTCACATCATTGCATTAACTTCACATCAAATCACACGAGTTCATGTGAATTTAATGCTTTTTTTCTACGAAAATTGGATCGAGCCTCAGCAACAACAGAGGAAGCAAATGTAGGTAAGCTAAACTCTGTAATTAAATGGAATGATAATGTAGGCCACGTGGCAAACTCATCCCAAGGAGGGCCGAGTGTCTGTGGGCTTTCGCTCCTCCCTTTAACTTAACTGATTAATTAAGGTCACTCCTTAGTAAAGCACTCCCCTCACCTGGGTATCGACATCTTAATTGAAAGGAAAAAACAAAAACTTGTAAAAACTAGGCCCTCAGTGGAGTGAGTTTGACATCCCTGATAGCTATAAATTGGCAGTTGAATGTGGGTGCTTATTAGGCCTACTGATGTTCGATACTGGTCGTGGCTAATATTTAACATGACAGAAATAGGAAGCAGGAAAGGTCGGGGTAGCCAATAGTTAAGACGTTCAAGAGTGCCGCTCCCTGCAAGTTAAAAGTCCCCACAATTTAAATGATGCTAAATGGCACAGCATTTCATAAACTTCACTATGGGAACGTTGATGTGCTTCAGATTGCTGCCAGATGACTGGTTTCACATTTGTGTCCAGTGTTAAAATAGGTCTAAAACAAGTGTCATTTATACTTAAAATAACCTTATCCAAACAGATTGCGCATTTACCAAGCTCTTATCAAGTTGTAAATTACAGTGCATGGAGAATGGTGTTATTTCTTTCTACTTGGAACAGATAGGTTTGCTGGTCTTATTCAATGTTCCTCACACTTAAGGTAGTGGAATTATTAGGCAATTAAGTCAAGGTCAGAATACGGGTATCTGTTGACAGACCTCTGCCACACCTTCATTTATTCCATCGCCAACCCATGCGAATAGTGGGTGAATACCATGCTATTCTCATGCTTAAGATCAAGGTCAGAGAGAAAAGAGCATAAAAAAGGAACTGCGCGCACTTTAGTGGGGTCAGAATTCCCCCTTAGTGATTGGATAAACATTGCCCCATATGCTCACTTTTAATTTGTCTCTCTTTCAGCCCTTTTTATGTGTGTGTGTGTTCTGTAAAATGGATTACGACTCCATCGCTTCCTGCTATAACAGCCCTGCAGTCTAGCTATGAATTTATACAGTTCCTTTGAGGAGCGTTTGGTCTTTGTCCTGAAAATGTGTTAACAGCTACAGAGGAATATCAATTAGATCCATGATCCACGTCAATAAAAATAAATAAAAATAAAAAGGAGGCGACATTGTTCACTGTGCTTCTCCCGTTATCATTATTTCTCCTTCAACACAAGCCTTTGTGCGGCTTTGCTCTTCAGATGTGGCAACTTATTTTTATGACCTGTTTTGTTAAGCATACCGATGCCGTTCTTTCACCCTCTTCCCTGTGCCTACTCCACCAAGGCACCATGTGAACACTTACAGTTCTCATGCAAATTGCTCCTGCCATCTCTCACCATTGTTCACCGGCTGCATAACTCTACTTGGTTGCCATGGGAACTAATGATTATTTCTATCACTTTGTTGAACTTGGCAGCCATTTATTAGCACAGAGTCTTAAAGAGCTGGTGTCCCTCATGCTTTAGGAAGAAGAAAAAAATATATATTCATAGCTGTCCTTAATTCTTTGCCATGATGTGTGTGTCGCTCAGCTATATTTAACATCAATTGTTGATTGGTCTGTCTAGTCGACAAAATTATTCCGTCTGCCTATTTGAAATATTTATTGAATGTGTGTGTTGTGCTGAGAAAGCCCAATCTGTGATCCACTAGCTCCACACACAGTCTTCCATTGCGAACTTACATCAGTTGAGACCTCATTGATCAGCAGTGCCATCTAACAGTAGCCCGGGCAGGATCGATCTGACATTGAATGACCCTCCTGTCTCTTATTGCAGGAATTGATCAGACACACAAGAGGCCTTTGTCTTGTTAACACATTTTCAGACTGCTATTTGTTTATTTCGCAATACCTGGAGGGGTATCCAAGCAGGTTTGAGGAGCTAGCGACGTGACTTTGGTCATACGAATGTGTCTCAGCTTTAAGCCAGGTACATTTCTATGTACAAATCCTGCAGGCTAACTTTCAGCTAACTCCACTGACCCTGAATGAAAAGACAGCCACAAGTTGGGGACCAATGGAATCAAATTCCCACCCTCTTGCAAAGATTGTGTAATCATTCACAAAATATGAGGGAGACAACGGACTAAATAATATCACATTTTTCACATTTGACTCACTTTTGAAATATCAGCCGATTATCCATTGCAATATATTAAAGAATAAAGGGCAGAATTAGCTTTAAAAAAAAAACAAAGACAACCTAAATAAAATTCAAGTACTGCATAACAAATGTAACACTCTTATCCAAAAAAGGTGCTTGTGGTCATGCGTTGATAAGCACACCAAAGTCAACATGAATTATAAGCAATAAAGACGACACTTCTAAAAGCCCATTTCACACCAGCTGAATTTGCAGGATTTTTTTTTTTTTTTTTCATTTTGATGTCAGCACAAATGAAAATGTGGCACTGACATACCCATGGATTGATGTTCTAGCATTGTCTCCATGAAGAGTTTGATGTTCGACTAGCCATGTGCGACAGGAGCGCGCAGTTACAAGCCTGCTAGAGTTAGCCGCAGGTGGACTAGCAATAGCCACCTTTTGCAGTCTGGATGACAAAGGAGCTGGAACGTGAAGCTAACTGAAGCTAGTTAGCTATAGAAAACCCTGAGTAGATCTTGCTTGCTTCGTCAGATACCCCTCTGATACGAGGCATGGGGTGGTGTAGCAGTCTAAGCCCCTGCCTCTGGAGCGCATGTACGATGTATCGCTGCCAGCATGTGTCTGAATCCGACCCACTTATCTTTCAGCACTTTCTCAGTACATACCTTTCACCTCTCTCCCTATCCAATAAACATACACAAATCATTACCTGATCTAACACCCCTTGATAATATTAAATCAATAACAATGCCAAACTGATGTCCTTTTTGAAAATCAGGCTCATGCTGCCTAGAAGGTGGCTGTGAGGGACTCTATATAACACTGGGTGAGCTACATAAAGTCTTGTTTTCTCTCAGATTAAAACATTACTCCAGTGTTGATAGGAAGGCCCTATTCTGAGCTTTCTTCAAACAGCCAGCGGAGCAGGGAGGCCTGGTGTCTGGGACCTTGGTTTGCTCAGCCTCGCCGGGTGGACATCCACAGTGACTAAGGCCCAATAAATCTTGAGGCAGGCTCTCAGGCCCTTCAAACAACAACAAATGGCAGGGGCCTAAATCTCCTAATATAGAGCTGAGCTTTGATACAGGACCACGGCGGTTTATTTAGTTAACTGTTGCGGAGGGGGCTGTGCTGACGTAGGCTTCCTTAGTCAAACACGGACAGTGTTTTTGTGGCTGGGCTGTATGTGACTGGCAGATATAGAGCCCATCCATCCTGTCTGTCAAAATGGCAGACTCAGAAAAGGTCTAGAAGTGAGACTTAACAAGGCCAAAGCGCCAGACGACTAGCAGTCTCATATTTCAACAGGGTTCTGTTCATTTTTTGTCTTAATCAATTAGAGTCATAGTGAAAATGTTTTCTAGCTAGCACCATAACTTAATGAACTCATGTGGTTTGACTACCAAACAAGCCTTTTTGTGTTCTTGTCAAAGTAATGAAGCCATCTTCAACACCCATCATGTCTACTACGGAGTATGTGGTTGTTGAGGCAGGACGTCTTTCGCTACCTGAGTAAAACCTCATACACAACTTTGACTTGGCGCCCCATTGCTCTACATAAAATATGACCATTTCAGCTTTGATCGGGGTAAAAATCATATTTGCACAATGTATTCAAAGGCACGACAATATAAAACACATCAAGATGAATTAAAAAAGTTGGGGTCCCTTGACTTTTAGTTGTTTAATTAATATGTGCCTATATCATTTCCTATGGGTAGTATATTCCTCCCCAAGTAGGGAGCACATAAGCAACTTTAATAATACAACCTATAGAATTGTTATCTACGTTTTCGTCTTCTCTGAGTACCTGGCCACTCCTGCAACCCATGCTGAGAGGAAATATGGGACTTCGCTCCAGAAGAGACCAGCTCGCTACGCCATTGTTCCTCCTCTAGCCCATCTTAATTAGGTCCCTTTGATTCCATTTGAACAGAGAGTGACCCAATTTGGCGTGTTACTTCTAATGCACCCTCTAGAGGCTCTCAGCATTGATCCAGGCCTCTGACTTGCTCCGAGTCCTCTCAGAAGCCGCGCTGCTTGATTCACGGCACAGTGTTGGTAATCTTAAAAGACAATGAACCAAGCAAGCATACAAACTCAAAGGGAATGGGATGTTCTATTTCAATACAGGTCGCCAAGGCCTTTGAGCACCTGGCGACTAGACTTGGCAAGCCAATGATATGCTAATTGTAACAAACAGCCAACTGACATCTGTGGAACAGTTTAACAGGAGCGCTCCTGGGGGTTTCTGATTATATAGGCCTAAAGGATTGATATTCTGGTTATATATGTATATTTATTTATTTATTTAGTCCCCCTCTTCGGCTACTATAGTCAAAAGAGGTCTTAGGTGTGCCTCAGTTCCAGGGCATGAATTCCATGAATAATTTTTAGCCTATGAGTTAGCTGGGCTGACAGGGTTGTGTTTGTTTTTCATCAGTGTGTGTTGAGCTTGGCTGTGGACTACGGGGGCCAGGCGAGGGCGGGGCCTGATCGGCTGGGGGGTGCAGACCTTGGGGGTGATTGTGGGATTGTAGGGAGCTAGGCTCCTGGGGTGACATGAGTGTGTGGTTGTGGCGGCTGCCCTGTGAAGCATCATACTGGAAAGACATCACCACACACACACACTCGGGTTAGCCTCTCTGCCAGCAGTCAGACACTGACGTACACACAGAGGTGGGCGGCTAAGCCAACATTCTCCATCGCTTGGGGAGGTAGAAATTGGGCTGTGGCCGCTGTAGCCTCGCCGGGGGAAAGGTGCCAAGTGCTTGTCCATTATAACAGGATCTGCACTCTCTCAAGTCATTTTCCCCCCATGGCGCTCCCGCTTGAGTGCTGTGAAGATAAAGCATGGGGAGACTGTGTTTTTGACATTTACTGAAATGGCCTTGAAGCATTTCGGTCAGGAGGAGCACAGGCATTGGCTCATGAATAGCTTACCACAGACAGGAAGTGAGAGCAGCAAGAGGGAGGGAGGAGAAGAGAAAAAAGAACAGCAAGAGGAAAAGAAAGAGCGAAACTGAAAATGGCTTATACCCATACATTAATGAACTATTTAATGGCAATTCATCTTCAACTCCTTGCATAACCCCTTGATTAAAATGTAACTTAATAATGACAACAAACACTTGAGAGGAAGACTTCCCATCATCTCCATCACCCCTTTATTGGACATTAGAAAATAGACATTTTCAAATGTCATTAACCAGGCCAAATCCACACTGATGAGAACATGAGCCAATATTTTTAATTAGCTCCGGAAAATCACTAGCATTTAGTTCTAATAGGATCTTGTTCCACATGAAAGACTTGTGTTTACGCCCATATGTGACTCCCCTTTCACCTTGACTCCCCCTCCCTCCAGCTCTCCCTCCATCCCTCCCTCATTCTTTCCATCCCTCCATCTATCCTGCATAACCTACCCATCTTCCGGATAATGAGTCTTAATAGGTCAGAACAAGCTTTATTACCCAGGTCAAGTCTCTTTAGGAATCGCCTTGCTAATGCCACAAATGTTTAAAGGGATAAGTACTGTAGCGGTTTAAGTGATACATATGCAATAGGAGAGATGTTTACGCTTTTTTTCAAAGCACACAATGCATATATGAATCACTGAGGAATCCTGAAACGAGTCCCTGATGCGGTCATTTTTTCAGTTTTATAAATGAGAATGTTGTGACGTACTCGTGTGTATAGTGTATGTGGACACCCCTTCAAATTAGTGGATTACGCTATTTCAGCCACACCCGTTGCTGACAGATTAATATAATGTAGCACACAGCCAAGCAATCTCCATTGACAAACATTGGCATTAGAATGGCTTGTACTGAAGAGCTCCATGACTTTCAATGTGGCTCTGTCATAGGATGCCACATTTCCAGGTCAGTTGGTCAAATTTCTGCCCTGCTAGAGCTGCCCCGGTCAACTGTAGGTGCTGTTTTTGTGGAAACGTCTAGGAGCAACAATGGCTAGGGCACAAAGTGGTAGGCCACACAAGCTCACAGAATGGGACCGTCGAGGGCTGAAGTGCATAAAAATTGTCTGTCCTCAGTTGCAACACTCATTATGGAGTTCCAAACTGCCTCTGGAAGCAACATCAGCACAAGAACTGTTCGTCGGGAGCTTCATGAAATGGGTTTCGATTGCCGAGCAGCCGCACACAAGCCTAAGATCAGTGTGTGCACTGCCAAGCGTCAACTGGAGTGGTGTAAAGCTCACCGCCATCAGACTTTAGAGCAGTGGAAACGCATTTTCTGGAGTGAAAAATCACACTTCACCATCTGGCAGTCCGATGGACAAATCTGGGTTTGGCAGATGCCAGGAGAACACTACCTACCCGAATGCTTAATGCCAATTTAAGTTTGGTGGAGGCGGATTAATGGTCTGGAGCTGTTTTTCATGGTTCGTGCTAGGCCTCTTAGTTCAGTGGAAAGAAATCTTAATACTACAGCATACAGTGACATTCTAGACGATTCTGTGCTTCCAACTTTATGGCAGCAGTTTTTTTGAAGGCCCTTTTGTGTTTCAGCATGACAATGCCCCCGTGCACAGCGCGAGGTCCATACAGAAATCGTTTGTCCAGATCGGTGAGGGAGAACTTGACTGGCCCGCACAGACCTCAACTTCATCGAACACCTTTGGGATGAATTGGAACGCCAACTGCGAGACAGGCCTAATCACCCAACATCAGTGCCCAACCTCCCTAATGCTCGTGGCTGAATGGAAGTAGCAATGTGCAGCAATGTTCAAACATCCTCGCAGCAATGTTCCAACACCTAGTGGAAAGGCTTCCCAGAAGAGTTGAGGCTGTTATAGCAGCAAAGAGGGCGGGATACACTCCATATTAATGCTCATGATTTTGGAACAAGATGTTCGACGAGCAGATGCCCACATACTTTTGCTCATGTAGTGTATTTAGTATGACGATATTAAGAGACATAATGCAGACCGAGAGAGACAGAGGCTGAGCGAGTGAGCGCGAGAGAGAGAGAGAGAGAGAGAGCGCAGCTGAGAGAGAGAGAGAGAGAGAGAGAGAGAGAGACAGTGGCTGAGAGCAAGTAGGAAGAAGATAAAAAAAATAAGAGATAAAGAGATGGCAGATTGAAACAAGCATTCATACCACACGCCAACCCGTGATTCCTCATGTTCCTTTGATTCTAGCTGGCTTGTGTTAGCTTGCTACCTGGAAACTGTTCTGTCAGAGGAAGAGGCATGCTACCAGAGACAGAAACCGTGGCAACAGGAACAGCAGCAACAGCAGTAGCTCATAACACAGGCCTAGTTTGAGATAGAGAAGCCACAGATAATGAAGGGAGTCAGATCCCCTAGTGGTCCCAGGCCTGAATCTGGCCAGGTTGCAGGATCAGAGCTGGCTATAGTGGCTATATGGGGAGGTGTTGGGGGGGGGTGTTGGCTGTACTCAGACCTAGCTGTCCTATCAGGCATCATCCATTGTCCATCCACCAGGATCCATCTGGAAAGCCAACAACAAGAGTTTTGTTCTGAGCCTCTTAGCACAGCACAGCTTGTTAGCCAGGCTTGCCTCAATCTTGGTGTTTGGCTTTCTTATTCACCAATGTGTGCTCAACCTTGTGCATTCACACACACACGTAGCCCAAGATTTACACAATCATAATTTGCAGCCAATACTGGTCTGCAAAAAGACAGGCAGTCCCATAGGCTTCCTATCCAGCTTGTTAGGTACACCGCAGACTGTACTCTGTCCTGGCCCAAATCACACTCTGTGTCGCGCAAAACAAACAGCAGGGTCAGGAGATGGTGGTTGGACTGGTGAAGACTTCCAGGTCCAGCTATGCCAATATTAGTTGATTGTCTGAGCCAGATGGCCCAGTACATTGTTGGAGGATTAGATGGTTTGTCTGTTACCAGTGTTGTAAAAGGACAACCTTCCAGAGTTGGATTATAGTATGACCATCACTCCAATTAGACCTGAAACAGATCACTCCCTTTCATCTTTGAAACAAGGGAGTGGACATTCAGCAAATGTTTTCATGGAAACTGCAAAATAGGTCAAGAACATGTGCTGTGTTCACAACAAATAACCTTGTTTTCAGCAGAATGGACTGTTATATGCACAAACATTAAAATTCCCATTACAGGACCAATGAGCACAGAGTACATGACGAATGGTAAACTTACCGATTGCTGTCGTGATTGAAGAGAGGTTGTTCGCTACGTCATGCAGCATCCTTCAAAAATAGGAGAAACTCAAATAAACAACAAACATCCCAAACAATCTTGTGCCTGCAAACAACCTTCAAAGCAGCCATGAAGAGGACCTATTGTTTGATGAGGCCATATAATGCAATGCATTTTAAGTGAAGATGTTGAAGTACCCCTGGATGGTGACTCATGTCCCTGAGCCTAGAATACCTCACTACCATGGGCCAGAAACAAGATGAGAGGGAGAGAGAGAGATGTCTGGGCTTGCGTCTCCAACCTTTATGATTCAGTTGTGTTTGTGCCATGTTCTTTCCATCAATTCCTTTGATAAGGCATCAGGTTTGTGGTCCACTGGGACTGCCAATAGATGGAGTTGATTGGTGCTCCACTCGGGGCCTGAGAGAGAGAGGACGAGAGAAGACAAGACGAGAAAGAATGTAAAGCCCCAGCAGAACCAGTACCCCTCCACACCATTGACCTGCATGATGAGCACAGACCTGCAAAGTGCTTTTATTTTCCACCACTCCATCTCTCCCCATGTAGCGCTCTCCTCCCCCATATCTGATGTTCTCTGTTCATTCAGGGGAGATCAAAAAAGATGAAAGGAATGGAGGCAATCATGAACTTCATTCTTGGATGTTTCTGTGGAAAGATAGTTGTCCACTATGTTTTCTACGTCTCATGTTGATTTGAATTTGTTAGTCGTCAGTCCACTCAGATATGTGCGTGATTTCAAAACTACATTATTATTCTTTTAATGTTAAAAGAAGAATCCAGAAAACCATATACACCGTAATCAATATTTGCCGGTCACTGCTATACGTGCATTGCATACATGCGTCCTTTTTAATTCTGCTGCCGGCACTTCTTCATCCTTCTCTTTCATAAAAAAAACAACAACTATACAAAAGAGCTGGAGTAGAGGTACAACAGGCACATTCAGAGTCGGTTGGTTATTGTCCACAAAGGGTGTTGTGAGTCACCAGAACTCACCGTGTGGTAACCATAACAGCTTGTTTTGGACTCCTACTTTATAGGAACCTTCACATGGACAGCTAGCTAGCCAGGGGGAAATTGATATATTACGCAATCATCGGTTTCTGATGGCAGTCGTAGTGGTATGTCTTAGAGAGAGGCATTCTACCATCCGCACAGTGCAGCCAGTGTGGTTTTTCTTCTTGGAGTTAAAGTGCAGAGCTCCTGACTTTATTCGCAGGACTTTTGCCAATCACAATGTTTTGGTGATTATTTTCCAAGGATTAGGGGTATTTTTCCGGTAGATTGTAATAGCCTCTGTATATTCTAACCTCCTTTTAATCAGCGGGGAGAAGGAACAATCACTTCCATCACTGGGATATAGCCGCTCTCCCAGCCAAAGTGTGTTGCTTATTTATCCAGCGTCTCAGACTCCCCCAGTTTATTTTATCAGACTGAGTGAAATTCCAGTATTGGCTCCAATTCGGGAGGTACTAGGGGCTCGTCTTGCCCCCTTCTCTAAGCAAATGTGGACAGGGGAAAGGTGTATAGGGTTATGGGGGGGGGGGGGGGTACATGTACAGTTTTAACAGTGGAAATGTTTCAGACACTGAGAAATAGGATCTCTTAAAGAGTCGGTGACAGACACGTGCTGAAACGGGCCGGTAGTGAGAGACGCGGTGGTGGGGAACACCAATAGGGCTGACTAACGAGAGGATGTGGGAACCCTTAATTAAGCAGCATTACTAAGCCATGGGCTCGTGTGTTTACCTGCACGTATGTCATCAAACTCATACACCAGAGAAAATCAATGGCGGACCAACTCAAAGTATAACCATACACATACGCACACAGGCACGCACATAAAAACCAGCAGACGCGCTCACACACAGAATGATATTTGATCATGTATTATTCTACCTATATCAAAGGCTGGTTGTGTCAATTGATTTGCAGTATCGACTGGGGGGAGGGTAAATCAAGGGTTTGGGTCTACGGATCGGCACTGAAAAGGCCCCTAAGAGACTGGCACTGGTGGACCGATTGGTGCCGGATCTCTCACGTCTCACACACAGATGGAGGCTCCTCAGAGGTGGAATGGGAGAACCATCTTTTTTTTAAATAGTAAAACATTCAAAAAGTTATTATTTTTAGATGAAAGTATATGAAAATGCATTCACGTCACAAAATAATTGATTAAAACACACTGTTTTGCTTTGACGGTCTACAGTAGCTACAACAGCATTCTGTAGGGTAGAACCATGGTGTAGCCAGAACACAGCCAGGAGACTCATTGTTCTCACCCCCTTCCATAGACTTAAACAGTGATTATGACAACTTCCGGAGGATGTTCTCAAACCTATCAGAGCCCTTGCAGCATGAACTGACATGTTGTCCACCCAATCAAAGGATCAGAGAATGAATCTAGTACTGAAAACATAAGCTACAGCTAGCTAGCGCTGCAGTGCATAAAATGTGGCAAGTTGTTTACTCAATAGTTGAACAGTTTTTTAATTAATTTCCTTTTCAAATGAAGGGGAAGCAAGAGAGAGCTAGATATATATACACACACATACACAGTATTAGTCAAAAGTTAAGACACCTACTCATTCCAGGGTTTCTTTATTTTTACTATTATTGTGAAATAATAGGGAAGACATCAAATCTATGAAATATGCAATCATATGCAATCATGCGGTAACCAAGAAAAGTGTTAAATCAAAATATATTTTATGAATGGGGTTCTTCAAAGTAGCCACCCTTTGCTCATTCTCTCAACCAGCTTCATGAAGTAGTCACCTGGAATGCATTTCAAATCAAATTGTATTTGTCACATGCACTGAATACAAAAGGTGTAGAACTGTGGAATGCTTACCTACAAGCCCTTAACAATGAAGTAAATATTTATAAAAAGGCTCATTCAATTAACCTGTGTGCCTTGTTAAATTATACTTTTTGGGAATTTATTTCCCTCTAAACAGGTTTGAGCCAATCAGTTGTGTTGTGACAAGGAGGGGTGGTATAACTCAGAAATTACAACTAATGCGTTTGCTCATTGCCTTATTTCATTAAAATTGGCAATACATTTTTTTTTTTTTATCTTATAACTAACAATGGGTGATAAACCATTCAGTGCTCACCACACATTTTCATTTTCTTCTCTTTGTCTTCTCAGTGAGATGGATTCACGGTTTGGAAGCAGCTCATTGGGCCACTGATGTTCATATCAAGTCTCCAATTAATTTCTCCATCACGCTAATGTGCAGTATCGACTGGTACCGCTTTGATCTGTATTAGTTAAGGTTTCACTACGTTTGATCCCTCTCACCAAGACCTCACGGCTGGACCTCTACTGCCGGGCGGGTTACTTCTCAGCTCTTTGTTGCTGTCTCTGGTGTGTGTGTGTGTGTGGGGGGGCTGGTGTGTCTGGCTGTCTGTGGCCTTGCTGCCCTCAGGGACTGGTTACAAAGAGACTGAGCTCCTCATCTAGCTTTGTCTACCACTTTCACAGGCCATCAAAGTCAACCACAACACCCCATTAGTGGCCATTTGGGAGAAAACACATTTAAATAAATGAATGAATGAATCCAATGTGGACAAACAGACATCATAATAACAACCATAACATTGTCTAAGCTATTAGTTAATACACCAGCTTAATAATGGTTGGTGTTACGAACCTAGGGCTGTTAGGCCTAGTCTAGGGCTGTTAGGCCTAGTTACATGGTATGCAACCTGAATGAGCATGTATGTGAGATATCAGCCAAGGGAGACAGCAACCTTACCTTGGTCCAAGGTCAGCTCTCTCTTGACCTCTTGGTCAGCCAGTTAAAGCAGATGATTATTTGTTCCGATGGTGACGAAACATACACATGTACAAAATTAGAGAAATACAAAAGGCACGCTCCTAAATAAAGACTCAAAAACAAATGAAAGGCCTCATTACCAGGAAATAAAAGCAGCAGGCTCCCCAAGCTGGCACTCTGACGTTCACCCTAATTGGCAGCACCTGATGTGCTTATCAAGCCTTGGCTCAGAAGCCAGGCCTGGTTGCTGCCACCTGGGGATGGAGTGTGGAAATGTATCCTGGATCGTGTGTTTGTCTTTGTCCTAACACTAACCTTGCCCCCGTGTCATAACAGTTGTTATCGGATCCCAAATAAAATGCGTCTAATGTGTATTTATTGATAAGGAATTAATTTGCTTGTTAACGCAGGACATAGCTGCTTTGCCTTTCAACAAATTGTTTTTCCATTTCTCATTACGTGGTAATCCAAATAGCCTTTTTTTTTACCATATTCTAAAAAACACTGGTGATTTTTCCCTATCAAAGCACAACCAGAATTCTATTGCGATACATAGGGATCCACATGCCGTATTAGAGATATTTATTTGTGTTAAATGTATTATGTCTTCTTTTATTTTATTGAACCTTTATTTCATCAGGGAGTCCAATTGTGTACTGTATGTGTTTCTCTGTGCTAAACTCTAATGTTCATGTTATATATCCTTTGTATCAGACACTGGGAAGCATCTGCTCGCCAACAGACCACTGCATTTGGTGGACTTGCATTGTACTGTCAAGTAGGTCTATTCTGATGAGAGGTTTGTTGCCCACACACAGTTATATCACATACAACAACAACATGCGCTTTGTAAGGCGGACTAAATAGCCCAGAGTGAATACAGTACAGAGTGAATACAGACACATTGTAAATGTATTGAATGAAGCAGATCATGGAAGATTATTTGTACTTTACATATCAATCCAAAGGCACAATAAGTGTCATCTTAACCCAGGATATCCAATGCCTGAAAATGGTCTGTAAGTATGAGAGCCGGAAACAACAGCATCAGAGTTACAGGCTAGAGCTAATATGACAGCAAGCAGACAGAAGAGGAAAGAGGATTGCTAAAGAAAGAAATATTTAGATTTCTGTAACATTTCTAAAGAGCAAAAGTTCATCTAAATTGACTCATGCTTTAAAAAGAGATAGAAATGTCAAACCCAGTGAAAAAAACAAACGAGAGTAAATACCACTTAAGTCTCAGAGAAAGAAAGCAGCAGGTTTCCACCGCCATAGAAACAACTGTGAAAAATGCAATTCCACCGGCCTTTCTCCACTGAAGTGTCGGGGATTAGGGCACCAGAGGCACACAGGGCAACCCGCTGGTCCTACACTGCTCTCTCACAGGACCTGATATACAGGACCCATTTATATGCCGCCATTCCAAACGCCTGACTTATGGCCACACTGCCATTTTGGTGACATCTGCTAGGCATCCAGGAATCCGCTTAACCAACAACCTTTTTCTCCCTTCTTCTCATCCTGCTTTCTTTTCTTCTCTTCTCTTTCATTTCATTAAATCTGGATGGGATGACACGTCTCACCTTTTTCATCCTTCCCTGTGTGAAATTCTCTTTAGATATATTGAGGTTTTGGGGGGAAAAAACGGTTAAGAACCCAAACAGTGGCGACACCTACGGCGAGCGGAACAAGGGCGACCTTGTGTTTACATTTACGCGGAGCCACTACCCCACTGGGTTATTGATGTGGTGTTACAGGCCTGGAGCTAGCCAGGCACAGAGAGCAAGAGAAAGGAGGCAAAGCGGTTCTCATCGTGCTTCGCCAAACCACTGGTCCACGGGACTCCAGGCTGCCCCCTTTTGTTCAGGTTGAGTAATAGTGTTTTGGATCTGTACACCTAATAAGAGTGTATCAGAGGGAACCAGTGACTCCCGACTCGACTGGAGAGAGAGGAGATTAGCTCTGTAGACATAGTGTAAAATGGATGCTTCCAAAGCTCGCTGAACGTGAAAGTGTGGGACAATTGTCTCGAAGAAAGGAGACAGGGGGTTGTGTGTGTGTGCGTGTGTGCGTGCGTGCGTGCGTGTGCGTGCGTGCGTGCGTGTGTGTGTGTGTGCGTGTGTGTGTGTGTGTGTGTGTGTGTGTGTGTGTGTGTGTGGATGTCTATGACCCAATGACTGAACCAACACTACATTCATCATCCCAGTGTTTTCCTTGTGCTTTAACAGCTTCTGTCCCTCTACTGACCCCACTGGTCAGACACAATATAGCATCACACAGATCTAGGAATCACTGCATTGATAGCCATATCTCTTCAACCATGTAATTATTGCTATGTACATACAGATGGATTAGCTATTTACACACAGATGGTGCCCTGCTAGCCTCATATCCTACAGATGGCATAGGGCTGCTACAGAGAGACCATTTTAGATACTTGTTTTTGTGATATGATCCATATTTATTTGAGTTTCCTAGAAAAAGTAACACAGATAAAAAAAAGGTTGTAGAAACAGATCGTAGATATGTTTACAGTTTTATTTCCAGATCACAGAGCTCGTCTTGAATTGCGTATTCAGTTTATGTGCAGTACAAGTGCACAGTCAAACATACAGTATATCTAATTATTCATGTTTTAAAGTGATTCAAAATATGGAAACATCACCCCATTTAAGTGTTCTGTGAACCATATAAATGGATGCACAAGCAAGGCTTCTCCATATTAACTATTGATGTCTGGACTGTTGTGATGCTTCTATCTCTGCATGGCTCTGGTACTGTGGGGAATCAAAGAACTGGAATAAAAAGTTACAGAGGACAAAATGAAATACATGGACATTTATTTGTTAGAAAATGCATTTGCCTGTTGTGGAGAGCATGTTTCTCTGAAATAGACGTGGATGCATTTCATCCTAGTGCTTCAGCATGGTACTAAAATGCTCTTAAAAGCTGTTAACACTATACAGACCATGGAGTAAATAACGTGTGGAAATAAAAGCTTCCTAAAAATACAATAGTACAAATAAATAAAATAGGGTTTCCATTTGGCTGTTGTATTATTGATATGGGACAAAATAGTCCAGATGAAATAGTGGCTTGAAGGACACATTGGGTCAAAACAATTCAAATATCCCAGGCACACAAGCACTTATAAGGCGTCTTTTCACTTCTCCCCTCATTTCCCTGTCTAAGAGTTATAAATAAGTAAATGTCTCTCTCTTGCAATGATAGAAATGTTGCTTCTGCGTTCCCCATATGGGCCAAGGGCATAGAAGTTTAGCTTTGTAGTGGATTCAAGCAACAAATTGCTTTTTTTTTTTTTTTTTTTACCACATTGTACTTAGTCAAAGGTATACTCACAAAATAATAAATACTGTCATTTACCTCTTTGTGATGGTAAAACTCCTATTCTACTCAGGCCGTTTGGATCAGGAAGGTGAGTAAACTACTCAAGGGCCCCCTGTCTGAATCTTTCATTTGTAAATGGACCTACGCTGTAGCAGCGCCACAGCTACAGACAGTTCTACGTGTCATTACGTAGCCAGGATTTACGTGTCATTATAGGATAACAGCAATGGTAACTCATTAAATCTCTAAATCCACCAAAACATGGTTTGCCTTAGACACTTCAGAGCAGTCAGAACAACAACACGTGTCAGGTGGAGCCAACAGACTCACAGGTATATGGGCTCATGCTCAGTATTTGTAGCAACAAATACCCGAGTATGAGTATGTGCTCAATAGGAACATGAAAGTAAGGTTGTAAGCGTTGCAACCGTTTCTTTAAATTCTGTGGCATTCTGTGGGATGATAAAAAAAATATATATATATGAATTGACACGTTTTGTCTTAAAGGCAAGCATAAACTGTATGACCAATATATCTACTAATATCGTATTCATTATGCCTGATTCTGCTGAAGAACTCTTATTTTAAATCCGTCAGAGATTATCGTATTTAAAAAAATAAAAAATAAAAAATGTAATCAACCAACTCCAAAAACCAACTATTGCGGAAGACCACTCGTAGACATGGACACAATATCCTCTGTCATAATTTCATTTCCCCAATCCCGCCTGTAGACCACCACTCTTCCCAAAGAGACTTCATACAAGGGTCAGGGTGTCAGGATTAAGTCTAGAAAATGGAGGGGGCAACCCTCCCTTTTAACCCCACCAGCTGTTATCTTGTACTAAACCCCGCTGAAGAGAAAGGGATCTATAAGGCCCAATCAGAAGATATGACTGTGGGGTTAGTGCGCCACCATCATGTACAGTTGAGGTAGATCGTGTACAGAAGGCTGGCGGGGAGTGTTCCACAGAAAACCAGATTTGAGATTCAAAAGGGCTAGCACATCACCCGCCATTTTAGCCCTGTCAAACAAAGACACAACAAACACTTTCAGAGTGATTAAACACTCAATGAATGTACCGAGTTTGACGTCAAACTTTGCTGAAGGGGGAGAGCAGAGATAAAGGCGAGGTGTAGGGTAGATCAAGCACACATACTGTATGTGATGTGAAAGAGTAAGTCAGTTGCAGACGCAAACATTGTTGTGCAGTGACTGGAGGGCTGACGGGTTGAATGGTCGGCTGGATGGACAATCCGAAAAACTTGTGACAGGTTTGGGGCGAGGGAAACAGCCCGCGGGACAAACTAGTTGAGAGTTCAGGAGAGGGGCAGTATGGCAACGTCTGGAGAGAGGAGGGAACTGTTGTATCCTTCAGTCTAAACCTATGAGCAGTCACCATCCTCCTCATCATCTTCGTCATCAGCATCACCATTAATGAACTCCAGATGAACCCAAATGAAATTGGTTCATTTCACTTGGAGGTTTCTGGATTGTTGGCTTGTTTGGCTTAATAGCCAAAACAGAGGAGGTGAATCTGCGGCCACGCTGACCTGAAATCACTTATTTTGGATTTGAACATGCACAATTGAAAAGGGACTCGCACATTTGAGCTATCTTTGATGCAGATGCATAGTAACAATTGAATAAAATCAGAGAGAATAATTAGAAGCTCGCACACTGCTATTGCTAGGATCACTGCTCTTTACTAAGATGCACGTTTCAGCCTCAATGCCTTCGTCAGAGCTTTATTTGAACATGCAGAAATGTTACACAGCAGAACAAGTGGAAACTTTGTCACAATCTGTTTTAATAATAATAATAATAATTATTATTATTATTGTTATTATTGTTATTATGTACCACAGCCAGCACAATTGGCCCAGCTTGGTTCGGGTAAGGGGAGGGTTTGGCCAGGGTAGGCCGTTATTGTAAAATAAGAATTTGTTCTTTAACCGACTTGCCTTGTTAAATAAAGCTTAAATAAATAAAACTATTATTATTATTATTATTGTTAGTATTATTATTATTATGACATAGTTATACAGGTATTTGTATAGGGAATATTTAAAGCATTACGTTGTTATCATATATTGAATGTTGCACTATACTTGGGAGACATTTAAAGCCTACACTTATTTTAAAAAATACATCATTTTTACTGGCTTTCCAAAATGTACAGAATAAATAACAATTGATAATTTAAGAGAAGTGCATTTCAGTTTATTAGTATTGTTTGTGTACAATATTTTTTCACCTTTTACACTTGTATATAAAAATATTAGATATAACAAGTATTCCATTGGAATGCATGAGATAGTATGTTTTTGCATTATGTTTTTGACATAATATTGAAAGTATGAATGAAATACAGGCCTACAGTACTTCATATAAAAAAGATTTGTAAATCTAATTGATTAAATCATATTACCGTATTTCAGTGTCACAATACATGACTTTAACTAATAAATTATGAAATACATGTTCCATTGAACTCCACATGGCTTGACATGTTTGACATAAATGTTTATGATATTTTAAAATGGCAAAAAAATAGCAGCACATATTTTAAAGTAAAAAATAACTCATACGTTTTGTTAGTAACTCCTATTATAGAGTGGTAGTTAGAACCCACTCCTGTTGATGTAGGGACTCAAGTGGAACGAGACCGGATAACAACATGTGACACATATTCTTAATGTATTCCATATCTCACATTTCCATGCTTTGGCTGGAATCCCAGACCTCCTCACATGACCCTAACAACATAATTACACACAATTTACATCACATTCACTGTTGGCACTCATTCAAGACTTTAGAGGAAAACAAGTCCACCAGACCTATCTCTTGTTTCTTCTCTAGTCATCGAACCCCTGCGATGAGAAATACCAGAGATATGATGAGATGAAATTTGAAATCCCGAAGAGCGATTAATTCATTCTCACACATGGGGGGCCAGGCAGGCAGGCATCAAAGCGGGGTCGGCTCCAATTTTGGTCCATTAATCTCCAAAATATGGACCCCATGCCTGAGCCAATGGGATGGCCAGATCTGACCGTCTCCTACTGATACACGGAGTTCATGTGGAGTTCATCATGGTGGCTGTGGCAACATCGAAGACTTTCCATCTGAACTCAGAAGGGGGTCACAGTGGCCTAAAAACACCCGGTCTAAATGAGTGGCGGTAGTGATGAGGAAATAGAGTTAAACTAACAGAATGTTCTCTTCCACGTACAGCAAAGAAAATGTAGACTATCAGAAAACACTTACTTATTTTACATTTGTCATTAAGGAATATAACCCTCAGTCTCACAAGAGAAGTTAACTTAGATTTTTAATTAAGCTGTAATTGACCTACATGTATGAGTCCCCCCCCCCCCCCCCCCCCTATGTTTCGCATTCCACCAAAAACTGTAAAATCCCCGTGGATTGGTGAGGAATTGACAAATTGTATGGTTGAGAGGGATGAGGCAAACATATTGCAAATTGAGAAATCGTGTGACTAAACTGAATAAGAAGGAAGAACAAACTACACTATGAAACAAAGATACATGACATAAAGAATGATAGTAAAAATCTTTGGATTGAGTGTGGAATAGGTGAAGAAAATATTGTTGTCTATCAACAATGATAAGCCACCGGGGTCTGACAACTTGGATGGAAAATTACTGAGGATAATAGCGGACGATATTGCCACTCCTATTTGCTATATTTTCAATTTAATCATAGTAGAATGTGTGTGCCCCCAGGCATGGAGGGAAGCAAAAGTAATTCCATTACCTAAGAATAGTAAAGCCCCCTTTACTGGCTCAAATAGCCGACCAACCAGCCTGTTACCAACCCTTAGTAAACTTTTGGAAAAAAATGTGTTTGACCAGATGCAATGCTATTTTACAGTAAACAAATGAACAACAAACTTTCAGCGTGCTTATAGGGAAGGACATTCAACAAGCACAGCACTTACACAAGTGACTGATGATTGGCTGAGAGAAAATGAGGATAAAATATTTCTAAAACTTAAAAGCATTGTATTTGGGACAAATCATTCACTAAACCCTAGACCTCAACTAAATCTCATAATAAATCATGTGGAAATTGAGCAAGATGAGGTGACTTAACTGTTTGGAGTAACCCTGGACTGTAAACTGTCATGGTCAAAACATATTGATACAACAGTAGCTAAGATGGGGAGAAGTATGTCCATAATAAAGTGCTGCTCTACCTTCTTAACAACACGGTCAACAAGGCAGGTCCTACAGGCCCTCGTTTTGTCACACCCGGACTACTGTTCAGTTGTGTGGTCAGGTGCCACAAAAACGGACTTAGGAAAGGGAACACGGCTGGCCCTTGAATGTACACAGAGAGCTAATATTAATAATATGCATGTCAATCTCTCCTGGCTCAGAGTGGAGGAGAGATTGACTTCATCATTACTATTGACATGTTGAATGCACCGAGCTGTCTGTTTGAACTACTGGCGTACAGCTCGGACACCCATGTATACACCACAAGACATGCCTCAAGAGGTCCCTTCACGATCCCCAAGTCCAGAACAGACTATGGGAGGCGCACAATACTGCATAGAGCCATGGCTACATGGAATTCTATTCCTCATCAAGTAACTGATTGAGGAAAAAACAGATCAAAATACACCTTATGGAACAGAGGGGACTGTGAAGCAACACAATCATAGGCACAGTCAATAACATACACACACACACGCACACACGATAACATGCGCACTATACACACCACACGTACACATGGATTTTGTACTGTAGATATGTGGTAGTGGTGGAGTAGGGGCCTGAGGGCACACAGTGTGTTGTGAAATCTGTGAAAGTATCGTAAAGTTTTTAACATTTTATGAATTGCCTTAATTTTGCTCGACCCCAGGAAGATTGGGATCCATATTAAATTGGGATCATATTAAATACAAATTCATGAACCTATTTATGTGATATTCCATTGGAGTCTGCATCTGCCCTGCATCTGCCCTAAAATGTGCATCTGCCCTGCTTCTGCATTTGTGACCATTGACTGGGACGCTACTGCCATCAACAGGGCACTGAACGTGTCCCGTGGCACAATCCAACCCAAAATTAATCAAGACTCGCATCCACAAACAGTTCATGTGAGTGTGTTCCGCAGTATGTACTACTATCCTCTGAGACTGACTTAGAATGGCAGGAACTCTTGACCTCACACATGCTGCTCTAAACAGGACACAGAATCGGCAGCGGTGTGATGAATGTAGGACACTGCTTGTGCCCTGTCACTGTATGACAATGTGCCCGTTCTCTCCTCGTCTCTCAATCTCCTCTGAGAGCATTAGAGTGATAACACTTTAGAGGCCACTGCCCGCTTCTAAACCTCTCCCTTTAGGCCTGCCGTGAACCTTTCACCCAACCATCATATCACAGAGAACAAGGGATTGGAAGGAAATGAATAGAATAGGCCATGGTGTGGTGTTCTAGTACAGTACTCCCCTCATTTAGGTCAGATTAAAGAATGTCATTTTTTTATTTTATATTAAAGTGTCAAAATCACTTCCTGTCCCAGCTGTTAGCAACAAATGGATTGAGACATGTTTGTCATGTTTTATTTATGGTAGTCATGATTAAAGTGTCTGTGTGAATGTGTTCGTGAGTACGTGTGTGTATGTGTGTGTGAGGGTGTGTTGCATAGATATGGGTGCGCCTGAGTAGTGTCTGTGCAAAGAAAAGGAATGGTGCTGGTTTCAATGTGATGCGGTTTGCCAACAACGCTACCACTAAACAAACAGGCCATCAACACAAATGCCAAGGCCGACATTGATTTACAACGAAAACAATGAAAACAAATCACTTTCAACAGAAATTACAGAATTAATACAAAACATCCCAAGTAAATTACAGACTCAATTGTCTCTGGGAGGCCATGCTTATGATATGGAAATCATTTGGTGTTGATTAGGCCGCCGTGTTGTTCGATATAACGTTGCGTTGCTTCGGTGGCTAAACTAAATACTGCTCAATCAAGGACCTGCGTGATATTTCAATAATGATCTAGGCCCGGCGGAGATTGATTGAACCTCCATTGTTTTCATCATCAACTCTCTCATGATATCTCTATCAGGAGGACTGAACACAGAGTTGACAGAGAACCAGGCTGCAATGTAGGTTAGCTCTACAAAAAAGTGCTTTAAGCCGAAAGAGAAATAAATAAATAAAGTGTTTGGAGAGGTGAGTGCTCGGTCAGCTCGTCTGCACATCCCATCCAATGCCACAGTTGTGTCACATCTGAGGGTGGTCATTAGGCCGTTACTGATCTAATGTGTGCTGTCTACCGTACAAACTCGGAGCCGAACACGGGACACACAGAAACAGGCTCACACTTTATTCCAATAGATACTGTTGAGATCCAAATTTACCTCACACAATTATGCGTGCCATTGTATCTTTAATTCATGTGAGAGAAAAAATGTATGCATATTTGTTTCCTGCTAAGAATTGTATATTAAATGCTTTGAAAGCCATCCCTGGGTAATTTGGGGAAACAATCCATAGATTTGAAAATGTTTGGTGCCATACAGATACACGAGACATAGCTCTTAGTTTTTTGGCTAGAAGGAATAATAACATTTAAAATTCACCAAATTATAATGTCTTATTGACATACATTATTTAACATATACAGTGCCTTCCGAATGTATTCACACCACTTTACTGTTTACCATATTTTGTTATGTTACAGCCTGAAATTAAAAATGGATTAAAGCTAGATTTTTTTGTGTCACTGGCCTACACACAATACCCTATAATGTCAATGTCGATGATTAAAAAAAATATATATGTTTACAAATTACTAACAAATGGAAGCTGAAAAGAAAAGCAGAAATGTCTTGAGACAATCAGTATTCAACCCCTTTGTTATGGCAAGCCTAAAACAAATCAGGGGAGTAACATTTTTCTTAACAAGTCACATAAAAAAGTTCCATGGCCTCAGTCTGTGTGCCATAACAGTGTTAAACATCATTTTTGAATGACTACCTCATCTCTGTATCCCACACATCCAATTATACGTACGGCCCTTCAGTCAAGCAGGGAATTTCGAACACAGGTTCAACCACAAAGACCAGGGAGGTTTTTCCAATGCCTCCTCCAAAACTGTTGGTCGATGGTTAAAAAGAAAAAAAAGAAGACATTAAATATCCCTTTGAGCATGGTGAAGTTATTAATAACACTTTGTGTACCAATAAACCCAGTCACTACAAAAGATACAGGCCTCCTTCCTAAGTTAGTAGCAAGAGAGAATTGAAACCACTCGGGGATTTCACCGTGACTTTTAAAACAGTAACAGAGATCAATGGCTAACATAGGAGAAAACTGAGGATGGATAAACAACATTGTAGTTACTCCACAATACTAATATAATTGACACAATACTAATATAATTGACAGAGGGAACGTAAGGAAGCCTGCACAGAATAAAAATATTCCAAAACATGCATCCTGTTTGCAAGAAGGCACTAAAGTAATACTGCAAAAAATGTGGCAAAGCAATTCACTTTTTGTTCTGAATACAAAGTGTTATGTTTGGGGCAAATCCAATACAACACATTACTGAGTATTATTCTTTATATTTCCAAGAATGGTGGTGGCTGCATTATGTTATGTGTATGCTTGTAATCGTTAAGGACTCGCATGTTTTTCAGGATAAAGAAGAAACGGAATGAAGCTAAGCACAGGCAAAACCCTAGAGGAAAACCTGTTTCAGTCTGATTTCCACCAGACACTGGGCGATGAATTCACCTTTCAACAGGACAATAGCCTAAAACACAAGGCCGAATCTACCCTGAGTAGCTTACCTAGAAGACAGTGAATGTTACTGAATGGCCGAGTTACAGTTTTGACTTAAATCTACTTGAAAATGTATGGCAAGACCTGAAAATGGTTGTCTAGCAATGATCAACAACCAATTTGTTTTAAGAAAAATGGGAAAATGTTGCACAATCCATTTGTAGAAAGCTCAGGGGTGTGAATACTTATGTAAATGAGATATTTCTATATTTAATTTATAATGCGGGTGCAAAAAAAATCATCTAAAAACATGTTTTGATGTGTCATTATAGAGAAGTGTGTGTACACAGGCTGTAACACAACAACATGCGGAATAAGTCAAGGGGTACGAATACCTTCCCAAGGCAATGTACATGTTTTGAAAGGCAACAAAATGGTCGAGATAATGCGCTAACGCTGCTGACGAATGTCATATTGTATCTAGATACCTCATCAGATCATCATACTTCAAGTATTTGACTTTACTTTTACGGTTCTTCATCTTTCACATCTTACACGACTTGGGGGCGAGGACATGTGTGAAGGATAGTGAATGGTTTAGAAGGTCGCGGTTTACACCTGTCGATGTTTTTCTCCTCTGTAAGGTGTGTGTGGGCCTAGGGCTGTCATCGTGAAGTTATTCTAAAGGGTGAACTCTCCGTCACAAAGGGCCAGCCATAGAACAACACCGGGGCAATATACCACTCTACTGCAAGGAGTGAAATGTGGTCTTGTAGACATGATGAGAAAGGGCAAAGTGACAATTTCTGTTTGAGAATGTTGACTGAAATGTGGTGGTACACCATCACAGCTAGCACGGCAACCTGGCAGGTGCATTACTGTATCCACAGATCAGTGGTCCACTCACACGGATTCGTATCTCTGCGTACCGGATTTCCAGAATAGCACAAACTGACATTTAGAGGTGTGTGTGATTTCTGTGTGTTTGAGTGTTCTTCCATTTCACAATGGCCATGTAAAACACAGCGTGTCTCTGTGACTTAGATATGGAGTGACCTCTGCGTGACCAGCTACTCTCACCCACTCATTCGCAGACGGGGATACACACAAAGAACACGGAAATTCTCCCGACTTTTTTCCTTCCGCCTTCACTTTGAAACTGAACTATAAAAGAGATAAAAGTTTGATGTGGGTAAATGCAAGTGCAAAGCATTTATCTGCAAAAACATTTTTTAAATCGACTTCTTGGTTTCTATATTGTCTTTATGTGAGTGCCAGAGTACATCGAGTCAAGAGTGGTAGAAGTGGATGCAAGTTTGAATATGTTTCTAAGATTTATAAGAGTACAGTTTTCTTTTGGTCTGTTGCCCAAAGATTCTGAAATTACTTTTGACCACCATTTTAAGTTTGTAATTGAAAGACTACAGTAAACCTTAAGAAATGTAATATTGTCAGCCTTTAAAATCAAGGCCGCAACTGTTAGTCATGCGCAATTGTACAACTACTAATTTGGTGTCATTACATGATGAATCTTAGTTCACAAATATTCAATATGTTAATACATACTGAAAATACAAAATATGATTCCGAACTGACTCCCATACGCATGCACTTAAAACCTCACATTTTCAGATAATCCAGCTCTGATCTCAATTCGGCACATGGATCTCAAGGTGCGATTCGGCACTGTCAATAAACTATAACCTATAACTATTCTTCAATAAATGAATGCAAAGTACAGTATACAATATTTTTATTTTTATTTTATATATAACTACATATATAACTACAAGTAGTACATATACAACTACATATATAACTACAAGTAGAGATAAAACTGTAACATTATCAGCTTTCTATTTTTATCCAAATACTATAATAATTCATTCAACATGGACAGTACAGTGTCCCAGATGTTATGTAGTTCAACTCATAATAACTTATTCATTTATCCGTATTTATTATTATTATTTATTATACTTATTTATCTTATTTATTTGAATCAATTCCACATGATGAATGCACCGCTCATTACCTATTTGTTATTTATTTGTACTTATTTGTACAGTTTGTACAGTTTGTTAAAATGTAAAAAAAATAATAATAATAATTGATATGTACAGGTATTTTATTCTTATCGTACAATATACAATAATTTATTGTACATGTGAAACATACCGGAGTGTAGTTGAATATAACAAAATATGAAACCACACAGAACAACCATGTCACTGGGATGAAATAATTATATCAGCGCCAATAATCAGTTGTACAGAAAAGTCTTGATTCCGGTTCTTTTCTACTTTTCTGAACACATTTCTAAACCTACAATATATTTGAGAATAGTCTATATAAGGGTAATCTGATGCACTTTACAGTTTAAAAAATTACTGATGAAAAATGAAATAACGATCTTGTAATTTTTAAAATAAATTATGGAATTAGAAACTATTATTGTTTTGTAAATACAGCTGTAGTTAAAACAAAATAATTAATCTTCTAAAAATTCATGCAAAGTATATTTCTAAATAATAAACAGGGTAGTCATAGACAAAAATCGAATTGTCTGCTTCCTGATAAAATAATGTTTAGATAAGGTATATATACACATATATACTGTACATACTGTATACATATCTAAATAATCATCATCAAACTCAACTGTGAATATAAATGTAATTCATATGTTATAAAGGTGTGACATATCAAGAGTTGTAACATGTTAATTAACCAATTTAATAATAGTTCATTTAACTGTACCCACATCCACATTTTGCTTCTACATTTGGGATTGTGTCACATGTAGTGAGAAAGCACAACGTCCTGCCAATACATGCTGTCTGCTGAAGTCTGACAGGGCCCGGAACATAGTTCCACGGTCCCACCTGAGGCATGGACTCTACCCCAGATTCACCCCGTTACATAAAGACGAGACACACAGCTTTATGGGGAAGACAGACATGAGACAATGTGACTACATGGCCACATGGCCATAGAGAGAGAGAACTCAAAGGCTAACCCAAGCACATGCTGACCTACATACTGTACTTAATGGAATAGTGTTTATTTTCTCTTTACTATCCTGTATGAACAGCATGTGTATGTGTGTGTGTGTGTGTGTGTGTGTGTGTGTGTGTGTGTGTGTGTGTGTGTGTGTGTGTGTGTGTGTGTGTGTGTGTGTGTGTGTGTGTGTGTGTGTGTGTGTGTGTGTGTGTGTGTGTGTGTGTGTGTGTGTGTGTGTAGCATAGACCAGATACAAACGGTGGTGTTCTTATTTTCCAGTTGTACAAAACCGCCCTGGTGAAACATGATAGGCTGCAATCATAAAGGTATGGGTGTAATTTATGTTCTCCCCTGATGGTAATTGCTGCCTGGACTCTTCATAGTGCCCCACCAGTTCACCTACTCTGGTATTCAATTATGTACGGGGAACAAACCCTCTCGTAACAGAGACGATTGGCTGCTCAGGATTTCACCTTTGACCCTGTATTTTATCAGTCTCATCCTGCAGGAAGGCAGTTTGGGTTTGTGGGAGAATCCACATAACTGACTGATGACTAGGGATATATTACCTTGATGGGGTCAGGAGAAAGTTGGAATCCCTCATTTACTTTGATCAATTCCACGTTGGGCTGTTTCATATTAAATTTAGAGTAACTCAAATGAAGTACTAAAGTAAAGTCAAATGTTTGAGGTAATATGTATAATATTACAATTATTATGCAATTCGTGGTTTAAATCATTAATGCATTAGTATAATAAGTATTGCAATAGCTGTAATAGGATTAATATGGTATTGTTATGTGTTATAATATGTCACTGATATGTTATTGCTGTTTAATAATTGTAATGTGAATGGTATGTGGTTTAACCCTGAGAGGACTGGGTGATGACTCAGAGTGATTATGAAGTGGCCACAGAAGAAACGATGCAGGCTAAAGTAAGATGGATTCCTAGGCAAACTTTCAGTCTGTAAAATAGGTCAGCCAGTCATAATGGGAATGAACTTTTGACCTGAGAATTTTTTTTTGTCTCTATGCCCATACCCATCCTTATTATCAAATTTCTCTATCAGATTTATCACGTTATTTACTTGTTGTCGAAAGTGTTATTTCATAAGGAGTATTGCTTGTAAAATATTGGAGGTGGAAACAGTATGGCTCCCCCCGGTGAGTGGAAACAGAGTTTGGAATTAAAGATATGTGTCAGCTAATATCAGGCTCTAATGTTCATTACAGCAAGGAATGTTTTTACGGTACAATCGACAAGCAATGCTCATGCAGCTACTGTACTAACGCAAACATTAAAAGTTCATGGCACAGAATGTTATATTAAAACAGATTTGTTCCCCTTTGTTGCGTATACATTCAGCCTTGTCAGAGAAGTATTGAATAAGATCGGCAGACCGAGAGTTGCTTCCTCTTTTTTTTAAATGGTTTTGCATAATGTATTTCCGCCAGTTCTGACTTGATTTCTGTCCACAGCAAGCCTCCATTTGGCTTCATGGGCGAGCAGCTGCATTTATACACACAAGAAACAAGATGGCGGCTTACAGTACCTTATGTCTCCAACACGGTTTCCTTCCTGTGTCGGAGAGTGACTGTGCCACCTCGACGACAAATCGTTTAGAACTATGGACGCCATGTTTCAATCTCTCCCTTCTTCCGTGACACGAGGCACCCAGAAATAATGTTTTTTATAGACGTTTTAAAGTAAGTCCTTGTTACTATAAAACCTTATTATCAACTCTCTAAATCACAAATGTCTATGTTTTGATATGAACAAAAATGCTAAATAATCAGACAGCAGGTTTCCTTATGCCTAGCGTACATTCCCTTTCTCTCCCGTTCCCTTTCGCTGTGTGTCTCATTGTCTCTTTTTGAGTGCTATTCCTAGCCTTCTCGGTCTGCAGCGGGCTCATAATATCAGATTGCACAGCCTGCCCTGGCCAAATGTGAATTTTATACTCTAGTGAACACAGGCTTTACACTTTCATTAGCTCACATTCTCCTCAGCAGTGCAAATGCCATGTCGCAGGACGAGGGGGCCCCGGCTGACTGGGGCTGACAGGGTGGAGGAGGTGGGAGGGCGGGGGCTGCCGGAACGAGTGGGGAAAAATGGACTTCCGGAAAGTACAGCTTGCCCTAAAGGCACAGGCCCCAGAGCCACAGACCAAGTCAAGGGACTGTTGCCTGATCGGCCACATATTGCAAACACCAGCATGGTAAAGAAGATACCACCCATCGCTTGGAATAGATGTCGTAATTATTTCCCCAATGTGTGATACTGCTCCTAATTATGTAATAATTACTATTTATCTGGAGCAATTTTACACTTCTACGCACAGATTCTTGACAAGTGTGTAAAATTCATTATTAGTAGTGCAAATATTTGGTTTCCATTACTGCTAACTTAATTACCTCCATTGGTATTGAAGATTTTCAATTTACAGATGAAAAGCTAAATGAATATATGATGAAGTCATTAATTGCATTGTTTAAATGAATTATATTTGTTTTTCTCCTTAATAGTATTTTCTCATACCTTATGTATGATTCATGTTAACTGCTCACCTCCCTTTAAATAATGCCATACACTTTGAAGAGCAAGACAATCTGTGGATGAAAACAAGAGTTTGAAAATAGGATTACTTTCCTCTCTTTTTATACGTTGTCGTAGTTGTCTATCTCTTTGCCTCCCATCCTCAATTTGTGCTTTGTGAGCCAAAATGAACCAAACAAATTGAAAGGAGAAATGTACACGTACATCAACATCTCCAGATAGAAAAAGGGGCCAAGCGATACGAGAATTGTTTCTGTCAGCTCTCCCCCTGAGAGATGAAAGCAAATGCTGGCTCTGTCTGAAGCTATTAGGTCGAGGAGTGCTTCTCGGCCTACCCTCTTTGCTCCCGCTCACGACTCCACTCTCTCCAAAAACTCACGACTGGCACACAAACTCCGCTTCATACAAAGTTGTTTCACACACTTGTAAGAATGGACTTCGATTGTTCTTATTTTTGTGTCATTATATAAAGTCAGAAAATTCTGTAACCTAACTACATAACAGTAGATGTCCACTGCATGTCATTCAATTACTGATTTAACTACATTTTGCAGTAGCTTGCTGGTAGTTGACTACCTACTGGACTAACTAACTAACTAACTAACTACTGGAACAACACACTCCTTTAAAAAAAAGACATATATATGGGCGATGTAGGCAATAATTTCCGTTGTTTTTCAGGAAACACACCTCTCTACTTCTCACTTCAAACAGAGTTTTTGTGTTCAATGGGAGGCAAAATGACACGTTATGTTAACGTAGGACCCCAAATAGATTTGTTATTCTAGATTTCTATATGATACATTTTCACGAAGTAGCTTTAGTTCAGTAAACAACGTGTTTCATAAGGATAGCTTTAGTTCAGTAAACTATGTGTTTCATAAGGATAGCTTTAGTTCAGTAAACTATGTGTTTCATAAGGATAGCTTTAGATCAGTAAACTATGTGTTTCATAAGGATAGCTTTAGATCAGTAAACTATGTGTTTCATAAGGATAGCTTTAGTTCAGTAAACTATGTGTTTCATAAGGATAGCTTTAGTTCAGTAAACTATCTGTTTCATAAGGATAGCTTTAGATCAGTAAACTATGTGTTTCATAAGGATAGCTTTAGTTCAGTAAACTATGTGTTTCATAAGGATAGCTTTAGTTCAGTAAACTATGTGTTTCATAAGGATAGCTTTAGATCAGTAAACTATGTGTTTCATAAGGATAGCTTTAGTTCAGTAAACTATGTGTTTCATAAGGATAGCTTTAGATCAGTAAACTATGTGTTTCATAAGGATAGCTTAAGTTTAGTAAACAACGTGTTTCATAGATATAGCTTAAGTTCCGTATCGATATGTTTCATAAGGATAGCTTTAGATCAGTAAACTATGTGTTTCATAAGGATAGCTTTAGATCAGTAAACTATGTGTTTCATAAGGATAGCTTTAGATCAGTAAACTATGTGTTTCATAAGGATAGCTTTAGTTCAGTAAACTATGTGTTTCATAAGGATAGCTTTAGTTCAGTAAACTATGTGTTTCATAAGGACAGCTTAAGTTTAGTAAACAACGTGTTTCATAGATATAGCTTAAGTTCCGTATCGATATGTTTCATAAGGATAGCTTTAGATCAGTAAACTATGTGTTTCATAAGGATAGCTTTAGATCAGTAAACTATGTGTTTCATAAGGATAGCTTTAGATCAGTAAACTATGTGTTTCATAAGGATAGCTTTAGATCAGTAAACTATGTGTTTCATAAGGACAGCTTAAGTTTAGTAAACAACGTGTTTCATAAGGATAGCTTTAGATCAGTAAACTATGTTTATGGTTTCAAGACTAGTCATTCAACTGAGACTGCTCTTCTCTGTATCACGGAGGCCCTCCGCACTGCTAAAGCTAACTCTCTCTCCTCTGCTCTCATCCTTCTAGACCTATCGGCTGCCTTCGATACTGTGAACCATCAGATCCTCCTCTCCACCCTCTCCGAGTTGGGCATCTCCGGCGTGGCCCACGCTTGGATTGCATCCTACCTGACAGGTCGCTCCTACCAGGTGGCGTGGCGAGAATCTGTCTCCTCACCACGCGCTCTCACCACTGGCGTCCCCCAGGGCTCTGTTCTAGGCCCTCTCCTATTCTCGCTATACACCAAGTCACTTGGCTCTGTCATAACCTCACATGGTCTCTCCTATCATTGCTATGCAGACGACACGCAATTAATCTTCTCCTTTCCCCCTTCTGATGACCAGATGGCGAATCGCATCTCTGCATGTCTGGCAGACATATCAGTGTGGATGACGGATCACCACCTCAAGCTGAACCTCGGCAAGACGGAGCTGCTCTTCCTCCCGGGAAGGACTGCCCGCTCCATGATCTCGCCATCACGGTTGACAACTCCATTGTGTCCTCCTCCCAGAGCGCTAAGAACCTTGGCGTGATCCTGGACAACACCCTGTCGTTCTCAACTAACATCATGGCGGTGGCCCGTTCTTGTAGGTTCATGCTCTACAACATCCGCAGAGTACGACCCTGCCTCACACAGGAAGCAGCGCAGGTCCTAATTCAGGCACTTGTCATCTCCCGTCTGGATTACTGCAACTCGCTGTTGGCTGGGCTCCCTGCCTGTGCCATTAAACCTCTACAACTCATCCAGAACGCCGCAGCCCGTCTGGTGTTCAACCTTCCCAAGTTCTCTCACGTCACCCCGCTCCTCCGCTCTCTCCACTGGCTTCCAGTTGAAGCTCGCATCCGCTACAAGACCATGGTGCTTGCCTCACGGAGCTGTGAGGGGAACGGCACCTCAGTACCTCCAGGCTCTGATCAGGCCCTACACCCAAACAAGGGCACTGCGTTCATCCACCTCTGGCCTGCTCGCCTCCCTACCACTGAGGAAGTACAGTTCCCGCGCAGCCCAGTCAAAACTGTTCGCTGCTCTGGCCCTCCAATGGTGGAACAAACTCCCTCACGACGCCAGGACAGCGGAGTCAATCACCACCTTCCGGAGACACCTGAAACCCCACCTCTTTCAGGAATACCTAGGATAGGATAAAGTAATCCTTCTCACCCCCCCTTAAAAGATTTAGATGCACTATTGTAAAGTGGCTGTTCCACTGGATGTCTTAAGGTGAACGCACCAATTTGTAAGTCGCTCTGGATAAGAGCGTCTGCTAAATGACTTAAATGTAAATGTAAATGTATGTGTTTCATAAGGATAGCTTTAGATCAGTAAACTATGTGTTTCATAAGGAAAGCTTTAGATCAGTAAACTATGTGTTTCATAAGGATAGCTTTAGTTCAGTAAACTATGTGTTTCATAAGGATAGCTTTAGATCAGTAAACTATGTGTTTCATAAGGATAGCTTTAGTTCAGTAAACTACGTGTTTCATAAGGATAGCTTTAGATCAGTAAACTATGTGTTTCATAAGGACAGCTTAAGTTCAGTAAACTATGTGTTTCATAAGGATAGCTTTAGATCAGTAAACTATGTGTTTCATAAGGATAGCTTAAGTTTAGTAAACAACGTGTTTCATAGATATAGCTTAAGTTCCGTATCGATATGTTTCATAAGGATAGCTTTAGATCAGTAAACTATGTGTTTCATAAGGATAGCTTTAGTTCAGTAAACTATGTGTTTCATAAGGACAGCTTAAGTTTAGTAAACAACGTGTTTCATAAGGATAGCTTTAGATCAGTAAACTATGTGTTTCATAAGGATAGCTTTAGATCAGTAAACTATGTGTTTCATAAGGATAGCTTTAGTTCAGTAAACTATGTGTTTCATAAGGATAGCTTAAGTTTAGTAAACAACGTGTTTCATAGATATAGCTTAAGTTCCGTATCGATATGTTTCATAAGGATAGCTTTAGATCAGTAAACTATGTGTTTCATAAGGATAGCTTTAGTTCAGTAAACTATGTGTTTCATAAGGATAGCTTTAGTTCAGTAAACTATGTGTTTCATAAGGACAGCTTAAGTTTAGTAAACAACGTGTTTCATAGATATAGCTTAAGTTCCGTATCGATATGTTTCATAAGGATAGCTTTAGATCAGTAAACTATGTGTTTCATAAGGATAGCTTTAGTTCAGTAAACTATGTGTTTCATAAGGACAGCTTAAGTTTAGTAAACAACGTGTTTCATAAGGATAGCTTTAGATCAGTAAACTATGTGTTTCATAAGGATAGCTTTAGTTCAGTAAACTATGTGTTTCATAAGGATAGCTTAAGTTTAGTAAACAACGTGTTTCATAGATATAGCTTAAGTTCCGTATCGATATGTTTCATAAGGATAGCTTTAGATCAGTAAACTATGTGTTTCATAAGGACAGCTTTAGATCAGTAAACTATGTGTTTCATAAGGATAGCTTTAGTTCAGTAAACTATGTGTTTCATAAGGATAGCTTTAGTTCAGTAAACTATGTGTTTCATAAGGATAGCTTTAGATCAGTAAACTATCTGTTTCATAAGGATAGCTTTAGATCAGTAAACTATGTGTTTCATAAGGATAGCTTTAGATCAGTAAACTATGTGTTTCATAAGGATAGATTTAGTTCAGTAAACTATGTGTTTCATAAGGACAGCTTAAGTTTAGTAAACAACGTGTTTCATAAGGATAGCTTTAGATCAGTAAACTATGTGTTTCATAAGGATAGCTTTAGATCAGTAAACTATGTGTTTCATAAGGATAGCTTTAGTTCAGTAAACTATGTGTTTCATAAGGACAGCTTAAGTTTAGTAAACAACGTGTTTCATAGATATAGCTTAAGTTCCGTATCGATATGTTTCATAAGGATAGCTTTAGATCAGTAAACTATGTGTTTCATAAGGATAGCTTTAGATCAGTAAACTATCTGTTTCATAAGGATAGCTTTAGTTCAGTAAACTATGTGTTTCATAAGGACAGCTTAAGTTTAGTAAACAACGTGTTTCATAAGGATAGCTTTAGATCAGTAAACTATGTGTTTCATAAGGATAGCTTTAGTTCAGTAAACTATGTGTTTCATAAGGATAGCTTAAGTTTAGTAAACAACGTGTTTCATAGATATAGCTTAAGTTCCGTATCGATATGTTTCATAAGGATAGCTTTAGATCAGTAAACAACGTGTTTCATAAGGATAGCTTTAGATCAGTAAACTATGTGTTTCATAAGGATAGCTTTAGATCAGTAAACTATGTGTTTCATAAGGATAGCTTTAGTTCAGTAAACTATGTGTTTCATAAGGATAGCTTTAGTTCAGTAAACAACGTGTTTCATAAGGATAGCTTTAGATCAGTAAACTATGTGTTTCATAAGGATAGCTTTAGTTCAGTAAACTATGTGTTTCATAAGGATAGCTTTAGTTCAGTAAACTATGTGTTTCATAAGGATAGCTTTAGATCAGTAAACTATGTGTTTCATAAGGATAGCTTTAGTTCAGTAAACTATGTGTTTCATAAGGACAGCTTTAGTTCAGTAAACTATGTGTTTCATAAGGATAGCTTTAGTTCAGTAAACTATGTGTTTCATAAGGATAGCTTTAGTTCAGTAAACTATGTGTTTCATAAGGATAGCTTTAGATCAGTAAACTATGTGTTTCATAAGGATAGCTTTAGATCAGTAAACTATGTGTTTCATAAGGATAGCTTTAGTTCAGTAAACAACGTGTTTCATAGATATAGCTTAAGTTCCGTATCGATATGTTTCATAAGGATAGCTTTAGTTCAGAAAACTATGTGTTTCATAAGGACAGCTTAAGTTCACTAAACAATGGGTTTCATAAGGATAGCTTTAGTGTAGCTTAACTTCTTCCTGTGTGAAGTAATTGGTAGGTTGGTGGACCTGACAAGAGTAATAGGCCAACAATGAGGTCACCATGGACCTGACCAGAGTAATGGGCTAACACTGAGGTCACCATGGACCTGACCAGAGTAATGGGTCAACACTGGGGTCACCGTGGACCTGACCAGAGTAATGGGCCAACACTGGGGTCACCATGGACCTGACCAGAGTAATGGGCCAACACTGGGGTCACCGTGGACCTGACCAGAGTAATGGGCCAACACTGGGGTCACCATGGACCTGACCAGGGTAATGGGCCAACACTGAGGTCACCATAAACCTGACCAGAGTAATGGGCTAACACTGGGGTCACTGTGGACCTGACCAGAGTAATGGGCCAACACTGGGGTCACCATGGAACTGACCAGGGTAATGGGCCAACACTGAGGTCACCATAAACCTGACCAGGGTAATGGGCCAACACTCAGGTCACCATGGACCTGACCAGAGTAATGGGCCAACACTGGGGTCACCATGGACCTGACCAGAGTAATGGGCCAACACTGGGGTCACCATGGACCTGGCCAGGGTAATGGGCCAACACTGAGGTCACCATAAACCTGACCAGGGTAATGGGTGAGGGCCTTGTCTTGTCAACACTTTGTCTTGTCATTACTTTGCTTCTTGCTCTAGTTTGTGCTCTAGTTTCTGTTGTTAAACCATCAAGTTCAATCAGTCCTCAATCTACACCTGTTTACTGTATTTATGGAAGTATGTAGGTGGGGGGAAGAAAGAGTAAGGGAGGTAGCAACAGTGTATTAGTGGCCACATGGGGCAAAGGAGATGCACAATTTCCCGTCATCCATCCGATTAGAAAATATGGAATTTTAGGCAACGTATTCTACTTCCTCTTTTACGTTCTCTCTCCCTTTTTTTAATGGATGAAATATGGCGGGTTCATGTGGAGTGCAGTGATTACATATTTGAATGGCGCTAAAATGGAAACCTCTCTGGGGTACTCCCTGACCTGTCATCCTCCGTCTTCCTCCAATGGAGCTGATGAGTGCCGGCCCTTCTCACCCTCCTATTTGCCTCTTTCGCTGTCTCTTCCTTCCCTTTCTATCGCTCCCCTTGTCTATTTCTCTCTCCCTCACGCCTCTCTCTCTCGATCTGCCCCCACACTGTCTCTCTCTCTCTCGATCTGCCCCCACACTGTCTCTCTCTCTCCCTCCCTGCCCCTAACCTCGCTGGGCTGGCATGGCACATTGAGTGCCCATCCCTCCTCCCCTCTCTGTTCATCCTCAGTGGCGCTGATAGGAGATCTGCTCTTTAAACTAATCATCCGTTATGTGAAACAGACCTGATTATAGGCTGACAGAGGGAATTAAGGCGGGCCGGGAGAGGTCAAAATGAGTGCTCCGCCATCCAACGACCAGGCGCAAGTGCTTATGCTGACTTTTATTTGTATTGCTCGGTTTATTTTTATATTCGAGAAAACACTCAAGCAGTTCAGATGTGCAGCTCAAGTACTATTTGGTCATCTATTTGATTTGTTTCTTTGTTCTTTTTTTCATCTTGCAATAGGATGCGGTCAACCAAAGGAGTACGCAATTATAGTCCAATTTGTATCTGCTTCCATCCACTTTCTATGACATTATTTCTACGTTATAAAGCCTTACAATATTCTGTAGTTTAATTTGGCAGTATTAAGCCATACATATTTAGGCGTATTACTAAATAATCTGAATCCTGAGTTGTATTTTCTGAACATTGAAATAAAGGGACAGGATCTAAGTGTGTCCACATCCCGTTTTGTTCATTGACATCATTTGGATTTTATTGGAGCATATCTAAATTAAACTATATTTGTGACCTGCTGCTCAGAGATACAGATGCAATGCCTTATGGGTTTGTTAATTGTTTTAGCGTTACTGTATAGTTAAAGCAGAGGTCAGAAATCTCTCATGACTGATGCGTAGTTAATACACTGAAAGCTACTCCACGTCTATTGCTACTGATGTCCCCCATACTTTGCACCTTGCAATTTAAAAAGGGTTTAATTTTGGTCAATTGCATAGAAATCTTTAAAAAATGATAATTGCATGGACAATTCAATTCATTAAAACTATGCAGGTAATAGGTCATCGACTACAAATTAGAGTGCAGTAATTATTTTAATGAAAGCCTCAAAGTTGCCTCCTAGAATGGAATTGACATGCAGATTATAGAGTAACCTAGAGGAAAAACGAAACAAAAACGAATCACACACAATCACTGAGTCATACATTTTTAGCTCAATAGTTTTTAACAGCAGCACTTTCACGTCAAGGAAATTTTAAGCAGCTGTACACGGTAATTGTATGTAAAAAATAAATTAAATCCTGTTAAAAAATATTAAAAATGGCCAAATGTGTATTTCAGGTCATTTATAAATGTATAGTTACTGTGTATTTACATGCAATAACACAACAATGTGTCAGTAGGCAAATGAAATACGATCTATCAGAATAGTCATTTCAAATGAAATGATTTAAATTCAATAACAATGAATGGAACATGGCCACATACATTGTTCTACAGTTATTTATGTTTGCATGTTGGGTGTGTTGACCTTTATTCGGTAACAGATGGCTTGTTCAGGCAGTGTTCAAGAGTCAAAATAGCGAGTTCACTGTCATGAAACAACTTTTATTAAGGTCATTATTAATTTGGCCCCAAGTTTGCTGACATCAAGCAATCAACGGAGGGACAGCTCGTGTAAAAGTTTTATAGGCAGCTGTAATTATCGTGGAGGCAGCACACTAAATGTTAACATAGAGGCGGAGGTGACGCTTACCGCGGAGACAATGAAAATATGCCGCGTGTGTTTACAGAATCTAATTATTTAAGGTTAGAACAACATAAATAGACTCGTGTTGTGTTGTGTTGTGTATGTAGTATTGTACAATGTGCTGTACTCCTAAATCAACCGTGCAGTTTAATTTGCAACTCAGGCAATATTTGTTTTATGTCTAGTGGTAGTGAAAGTATATGCTGAGCAGTTAAACATGTTACATGATTCAAATCGCCATGCTGGGAAAGTAATATAAATACATACACTTACATACATTAGCAAACAAAAATAAACAGGCGAGATGGAGTAGAATTATAGCTTTGGGATTCTGTACATCTGGCACTATGTGAAGTCCTAACCACAGTCAGACTGTAGGTTTTACTCTGGCTTGAAGCGCCTGACCGGCCCGTCGTGTGTCTCCCTGTCTAAAGCCTAGCCAAGGTAAACCCATGATGAAGGGAACTTTCCGCGTGTGTATGCCCACACTGCTGATTCACAACTGCCATGACCGTAAACTGTCCAATCCTACTCTAACACACTACCTTCTAGAATCAAAGGGATTTTAAAATAGTATTTTTTTTAATTTATTAGTTATTTTTATTTATTTTTTAAATCTTTATTTACATCTAATCGACTAGCTATGTAATGTATAACTATATCCACTATAGCAAATATATAATATTATTTTTGTGGTAGTAGAATGTAATGTAAATATAATATAAAGGAACATGTAATTAATACCAGGTTTGTAGTGAATGGGACAAATCAAAATGTACGCAAAGCTGAATGAGTTCCCTCCATAACTGCCTGACCTCTACATGCACTTTAAACAAAACGGCCTCTTTAACGCAAACCTCTACAGGCTAACCTATTCGAGTCTCATCCAATAGCAATCTATATACAGTACAATGTCAAATCAGCATAAAGAAAATGCAAAATGGTAGTGTTTTGGCTTCATACAATTTAAAACCAACACAGCAAAATGATTACGCAATAGCAAATCATACTTATGAATTGAAATCAGCGGTGAAATCAATGAAAATGTGCCATGTCATGTGTGCGCTGTGCTAGCATAAACAACCGTGTACATCTGTGTACATAGAGCTCTGGCTGTTGGGGTTAAGGGGAGTCCCCACGGGTGGAATAGTTGCACATGAAAGAGTTGAGTTGTAGGTCACATCCTGTCGTTCCCTATCTATCAGTTTGTTTCCGCTCCGGTGGCCCAGGATGAAGTGTTGTTTCAGGAGGATGAGAAGAGGAGGGATGCACGTTAGCCTTGTCTCTGTGTGGCATGGCAGAGGAAGATGGCGATGGGTGGGGTTTAGAGACATAGTCAGGTGCCGCAGCACACTGGAACCTTGAAAGCTGACCCTGTGGTAATGTGGGCGTCCTGGCAGAAGAGATGTTCCCCAATTATGCGATAGCTGAAGCAGTGAGGTGTTAAAATTCTTACATCTTTGAAATGCGTTCAATCAGTCCAGAAACAAGAGCTGATTGTCTTGATTGTTCGCTGGCTGTTGTGAGAAACTGAAGGTCATGTTGACTGTGACTCGAAGCGCTAACTTGGCCTTTTGGTGACTGAGCAGAAATATAAATGCAACATGCAACAATTTCAAAGATTTTACCTAGTTACAGTTCACATAAGGAAATCAGTCAATTGAATTTAATTGAATTTAATAGGCCCTAATCTATGGATTTCACGACTGGGCAGGGGTGCAGCCATGGGTGGGCCTGAGAGGGCATAGGCCCAACCACTGGGGAGCTAGGCACACCCACAGAGGAGCCAGGCCCACCCACAAAAGGGCTTTATTACAGACAGAAATACTCTTCAGCAACCGAAAATAAGCTTTTTATTTGAGTAAAATACTGTAGTGAATCACAGGGAGGTGCATGATGGGAATGTTCCCTGGTCTGGATCCCACTGACCCCCCCCCCCCCCCCACACACACACCCATACACACACACAGCTGTATTTGAATGACATTTCAGGAATGTTGACCATAAAAAATATTACTTAAAAAATATTACCTAACCCTATCCCTAAACCTTAACCTAACCCTTACCTTAACTTTAACCCCCAAAACTCTTACCCTTAAGCTTAACATAATATTTGATCAAATTCAGGACATGGAAAAAGCCCAGACTTTTCAAAAAATATATTGTTTTCCTACCTTGTCAGGATATTCAGGGAATTGTTAGGACATTGGGGTCCTGAAAATGTAGGAAAACAACCCCCCCACACACACACACACACACTTATGCGCATACAACCTTTGTGTCCTGACAGGGTCATAGGCCCACATACACACAAAAACATAGTTAATGTATTCAACCCCTCTCACCGCCATGCACAGATACACTCATACAGTATATTGTATGTACTGTATCTGCATCCTTAAAGGAGATGTACATGGGATGTTATAGACGGGTCTAGACACCTTTTGCATGATTTCACGTTTTTTCACGAGTCGCACAAAATGGAATATAACGTTGCAGATAATGTTTCGGGAAAATACACAATTTAATGTCTACAACATCTATAGACCTGCCTCACTATACTGATAGCTTTGCCATTTCTAAAAGGATATATTTGTGCATGTCTTTACAAGGCCCACATACTACACAATGAGGATGAGGAAGTGATTTTCTGTTTGCGGTAAAGTTTCTCAAAAACAAGTGAAATCACAAAAAAGATATCTGGACCTTTCTATAACATCCATCAAAACAGAGATTTGGTTGTAAAAAAAAGAACACGTATCCTTTAAAGTGTCCTTATAATATGGTATTAACATATTATGATATTATCTAGCTATGATATATTATCTTGGCAACCATGACTTCCGTGAATGTCTTTTTTTCACACCCATGAGAAAATAATTTACAGTTTGATCTTTTTCTACAATAAATGACTTTCCTGGTAAATATTCATATTGACATCCGTTTACATTTCACACATTTCTGTGGTAAATTCATATGCCAAAGTCAAACAATACCGATGGGCATCGCTCCATAGCATCTGAGGCCCTGGCTCCGCCAATGACCACGGTCAAAATACAGGCAAACAATCCTACACACAAACACACAAACACACGCACACAAACACACTCACATCTGTATGACTACAGTGCAAGGTGAATGAACATATCAAATATAATGGATGAAGTAATGCGTTGGATTTACCTCTCCCCCTGGGAGAGCATTATGTTTGTGGTAAATACCCCAAAGTCAGATTAGATTTAACCAGATTTGATTCAAGAAAATGAATGTTATATACAACTAACACATGATCTACCTTACTCTAGCATTGTAATAAAATGATTTAGATGGCACAATGATTCTGTATGCTATACCTGCTTGTTTTGTCACTCAAACTGATATTAGGCTAGCTATTAGAATTTTAACAACCAGTGATTTCTTCATAGTGTATCTTTAATCAAATAGAAATTGACAATGGCATGAATCATGAGACCTACTGTTTAAGTCAATTTCCAGCTAAAGTGCTATCATGTTATTTTTGCCCCAATAGCTATTAATCCAAATTTCAGTTAAAGTTATTGTAGGTAGTACCTGACGCCAGTCTGGTTGAAACCAAGTTATCTTCTGAGAAGCAAGAGGTGCTGGTATCATCAAGCACAGAGCACCAAAGTTTTCCGATTGAGGATTCCAATAGAGGGTTTCAATTGGTTACAATCTAGCCTATACATTTCTAAAGGTTAGGATAAAGAGGTCAGAGGTGAAAGGAAATGGGGAAACCTTAAACATGCTCTAATCACTACACCAGTCTGTTGGAAGAGATACAACACCAGGCCTCTGAGTTTCACTGAGTTTCCAGCCACAGACATCACAATTTCCAGACTAGGCTGGGGAGAGGTCCAGGAAAGTGCCCAGTGTTTAGAAGACTTGGTGTGCTTATGGTTTACAGACAGTTTAATAAGTTTGGCTACACACCACCTCTGCTCAGAAATGGTGCTATGGTGCTATTTCAATGCTCCCAGTGACGCCATTGTCATTATTACAATTTTTGGTTCATTATTTCAGATGTGATTCATTACGTCTGATTTTCAGCGAATGTAATGTCGTTAGCCAAGCCTCGCTGAGCTGCCCGTAAATAAGTAATACGATTATATGGAAACAATGTTACTGTCATTTTAACATGGGAATTGACACCCCCTCTAAACCTAAATGCCCCCAGCCCCCAGCCCACCAAAACATAAATGTATATATTCTGGAATGTTAAAACAGCTCAATTCTTACACATTGAAAACGCAATTTTGGTGTGATATTAAATGATATTCCATTCTTTGACGCGGTGAAACTCGCAGCATGTGCAGACAGCTGCGTGAACACTGGTTGACGGATATCCTGAGAGAAATTGGAAGTGACTTGGAAAAATGAGGACCATGCTCTGAGAGCCAACGCTACAAACTGGGAGGGACGGGTGAAATGAGCAAACAGACAAATATTTCCTAATTTCCTCTCAGGGCACTCGGTAAAGAAGGCAGCAGAAATCCAAAGAACCAATTTCTGTGCTGACTGATGCATGGCTGTAAGATCATGGCCCAGATTGTTTTCGATATCAATCTAGCCCCTCCCTTTTTAAAAGGCCCTGAAATTGATCGGCGCTGTTGTATCGCTTTGCGAAGGCAGTGATCAGAGCGAGAGATAACTTCAGCTGGGTCTTTACTGCTGGAGAGGGGAAAGCTGAAGAAATGATTTAACTATAGGCTAAGGCTATCCCTAGTGCACCACACATTATTCCAATGTTGATCTTTATTGCTGCCTATTTATGTGTGTGTTTATCTAGCAGGCAGAGGGACAGCGGGCCCACGGCCATTATTAATGCGGTTGGAATTGATTAAAGTATGGGGTTGTCATATTAAACGCACTGAGAAAGAGAGGGGAGAATAGCAAGGCTTTGACCCCATAGAGGAGGGGGACTAGAGATGAGCACAACCACTGAATGGAAGACGAGGAATTAACCCTATCATTACGCTATTGCTCAGCGGTTTGTGAAACTCTGAATGGATACAATTGATACATTGTAGAGAAATAAATCATGACTGATATAAGCGACAGGAATAAGGCGTTGGAGATTTAACGCAGGATCTGCTACCTCCCATTTAAAGTACAGTAACAGGTGGAAGCAATTACAATGTTGTAGCACAAGGCCTTTCTGAGAAGGAGAGTGAACAGAACCCATCAACCCCACTTTTCTTATGGTGTGTCATCAAAGAGGTTGCCCAGGGTAACCGTGTTATGCCCGTACACAGGAGCGATGTCAAGAGCTTTTAATAATCTACGTCGTCATCATCATCATCATGATCATCGTCATTATTGTCATCATCATCCTCACACACACCCTCCCCTTTCAAGATGCACCCATAACATGACACTTTCAGATCTTCCTTGAGATGTGTATTTTCTCTGTGATATAGAGCCATTTACAGTCCTAGACCCGAATCTCACCATCCTTCCATCACTTTGTTCCTCCCCTCTATCTATTCCATTCATTTCATTCTCCCTGAATAGAGAGGGGACCCGGTCCGGGTAGAAAATCATAAGTTCAGGATGTGCCTGCAAATGAGCTCTTCAGAGTGTTCGATTGTGCTGATGGAATTACCTTCCTGCACTATGTGATTTGGAACAATGCTTGATAGATCTAATTATGGACTCATTTAGCAGCTAAAGGCTTGGTTTGTTCTGCACCAGAGCAGATTAGAGAAAGAGAGTGCGTGTGTGTGTGTGTGAGCATGTGCGTGTGTGTCCTATCCATTTACGATCAGTTCTGTTCCGCCACACACTTCCATTCTTAGATGTACAGTACAAGGACCCAGGTGCCAGCTGAAAAGAAACATTCACATGAAACACATTGAAAAGTGAAAAATAAAGCTTACTCTATGTTGATGATAACTAAGCAAGAAAAAGGTGGTGTGTGTAACATCACCATAATGGTGTGCATTGTTCTAATTGCTGTTTATTGTGCTGTTGTGTTTGCGTATGCGTATGGTGGTTGGTTGCTATGGAGACCTGATGTCTACCAGACGACACTAGTCACCCGTCCAGCCTGTTTCGGGTTTCCACGGTGACCTATCACTTCATTAGCATAGTGGAGTGAATAAACAGAGAGAGAGAGAAATAAAGAAAGAGAATGAAGTGAGGGAGAGGGAGAGAGGAGGAAAGAGAGATAGGTTAGACAGAGAAAGAGAATGAAGAGAGAGAGAGAGTGTGTGAGAGAGAGGGGAAGAGAGAATAAAGAGAGAGAGAGAGAGAGAGAGAGAGAGAGAAGCAGAAAAACAAAGAGAGAGCGGGAGAGAGAGAGATCTACCTTTCCCTCTCCACTCTAATCACAATGTTTTCCTGCCAGGTAAGTACCAGATACGATTGGAGTGATTTAAATAAGAGGAAATTAAAGGCCATATGTGGTTAGTTTATCCATTCTGGGAAACCAAGAGCCAATCAGAATCAGTCACCAGGTTCCCATGGTTAGGAAATTACATTAGGAAATGTTATATGACCAGGTTTAGATTTTTTATCTAATCAACCTATTTAGATCAGCTTTTTTAGGTATCTGGTCAGGAATGTACACATGAACTCATTTACACTGCTCTGAGGAACAAAGACAGTATGAATGTATGGTGAGCAGCTTGTAACATTATTAGGCTGATGGTGCATGGTGCTGACCGTTCTGTAGCCGTCCCCATGTGTGGGATTGTACTTGAACTACAGATAGACAATTTGCTGAGCATGCATGGTTACAGATCTGTGTCACATGGGCTGTGTTTACAGATGCAGCCCAATTCTGATATATTTTTCCACATATTGATCTTTCTTATATTGATCATATCTTTTTCAGAGCTGATATGATTGGTCAAAATACTAATTAGTGTAAAAAATATCAGAAAGGAGCTTCCTGTGTAAACACAGCCATAGCAATACACATGCATTAGAGTAATTCACATATTGTATGCATTCACTTCCAGAGAGTGAAGCTCATAGGCAAGCATGCATACTAACGCACACATTTTTCACATACAGTACCAGTCAAAAGTTTGGAGTTACTATTTTCTCCATTATTTAATAATATTGAAGACTATGAATTAACACATGTTGAATCATGTAGTAACCAAAAAAGTGTTAAACAAATAAAAATCGATTTTAGATTTTAGATTCTTCAAAGTAGCCACCCTTTGCCTTGATGACAGCCTTGCACACTCTTGGCATTCTCTCAACCAGCTTAATGAGGTAGTCACCTGGAATGCGTTTCAATTAACAGCTTCAAGTGAAGCTGGTTGAGAGAACCCCAAGAGTGTGCAAGGCTGTCATCAAAGCAAAGTGTGGCTACTTTGAAAATATCTGTTTAACACTTTTTTGGTTACTACATGATTCCATATTATTATATATATATATATATATAAAATGTAGAAAATAGTAAAGAAAATAGTAAAATAGTAAAAATAAATATAAACCCTTAAATGAGTAGGTGTGTCCAAACTTTTGACTGGTACTGTATGTATACGGACATACACATGCACACGCTTGTACACACACACACACACACACCCGAAACACCCAACAACAATTCACACAGACAATTGACCATTAATGCTCTTTGTCCATGGATGCTTGTGTTCAAATGAGCCTGTATTAAAAAGAGTGGGTCCAGCCAGGGCGGTAAGGAGAAACAGGTGCATGATGGGTCTAGATGAGTCCCCTGGGTGAGCTTGTACATGACCTCCCATGACAACATCTCACTCCGCAATCCTGCTCTCTAGCTACGCATGGGGAAATTATGATATAAGCATGTCCCTGTGTATTACCATCTATTTCCATAATTGCTTGTAGGGAGCTATTAGTCTGTGGCTGATATATTTTACAGGGTAATATAGAAAATATAATGCAGTCTGTTGCATCTGTGAATTGATGTTGAAGGCTCAGTGGTTCTTAAAATAGTCAATTTTCAACTAATTTGTGCATGCTAACGAGATGAAATGTAGGTATGTTGCTTAACAGGGTTCTTCGGCTGTCTCCATAAGAGAACTGTTTTTGGTTCCAGGTAGAACCCTTTTGGGTTCCATGTAGGCCCTCTGTGGAAAGGATTCCACCTGGGACCCAAAAATATTATATGTGGAACCAAAATGAGTTCTTCAAAGGGTTCTCCTATGGAGACAGCCAAATAACCCTTTTAGGTTCTAGATAGATTTACTATTACAAAAAAAAGAGTCAGATATGCCTATAGCAAAACAACAAGATGGATATAGCCTGAGAATAACAGGTAGGACCTTTTTTTCTGAGTGTACGTGGATGTGAAGTCAGGTCCATAATTTTTGGCACGCTTGATAAAGATGAGAAAATGGTTGACAAATGTGAATTAAAAAAATAAGGTCCTCCAAGAAAATATATAAGAAGTACAGAAATTGTTTTCTCAGTTGGATATGAATATCCAACTAGTCAGTGACAACTGTTTGGAGTTTGGAGTTTGTGACAGCAACTATATGAGGATATTATAGTATTACAAACACAATGTCCTGGGATTTCCTGCACACTTCTGTGACTATAGTAGTACTCCTTACCTTCTAACGACGTTTGTGTGGCTTGTAAGTGTCACAGGGAAAATATGTATGTGTGTTCGTGACAGGCTCAGCTTTTCGTAATAGTTGTAGCTCAAACCGTACATACTTTACAGACATTTTTTTGAGAAGAACTGTTGGCCAGAACCATGCTGAACAAAAATATAAACACAACATGCAACAATTTAAAAGGTTTTACTGAGTTACAGTTCATATAAGGAAATAAGTCAATTTAAATAAATAAATAAATGCGGCCCTAATCTATAGATTTCAAATGACTGGGAATACAGATATGCCTTTGTTGGTCACAGATACCTTCGAAAAGAGGGAGAAGTGTGGATCAGAGAACCAGGCAGTGTCTCATTTGACCAAGATTTGCCTCATGCAGCACAACAAATCTTCTTCGCATAGAGTTGATCAGGCTATTGATTGTAGCCTGCGGATTGTTGACCCACTCCTCTTCATTGGCTGTGCGTAATTGTTGGATATTGTCAAGAACTAGAACACGCTGTCATATACATTGATCAAGAGCATCCCATTATGCTCAACAGGTGACATGTCTGGTGAGTACAGTGCCTTGCAAAAGTATTCATCCCCCTTGGCGTTTTTCCTATTTTGTTGCATTACAACCTGTCATTTAAATAGATTTTTATTTGAATTTCATGTAATGGACATACACAAAATAGTCCAAATCGGTGAAGTGAAATTGAAAAAATAACGTGTCAAAGTTTTAAAAAGAATAAAAACAGAAAAGTGGTGTGTACATATGTGTTCATCCCCTTTGCTATGAAGCCCCTAAATAAGATCTGGTGCAACCAATTACCTTCAGAAGTCACATAATCTGTTAAATAAAGTTAACCTGTGTGCAATCTAAGTGTCACATAATCTCAGTATATATACAGTACACTTGTTCTGAAAATCCCCAGAGTCTGCAACCCCACTAAGCAAGGGGCACCACCAAGCAAGCGGCACCATGAAGACCAAGGAGCTCTCCAAACAGGTCAGGGACAAAGTTGTTGACAAGTACAGATCAGGGTTGGGTTATAAAAAAATATATGAAACTTTGAACATCCCACAGAGAACCATTAAATCCATTATTTAAAAAAATGGAAATAATATGGTACCACAACAAACCTGCCAAGACAGGGCCACCCACCAAAACTCACAGACCAGGTAAAGAGGGCATTAATCAGAGAAGCAACAAAGAGATCAAAGATAACCCTGAAGGAGCTGCAAAGCTCCAAAGCAGAGATATGAGTATCTGTCCATAGGACCACTTTAAGCCGTACACTCCACAGAGCTGGGCTTTACGGAAGAGTGGCCAGAAAAAAGCCATTACTTGAAGTATAAAATAAGCAAACACGTTTGGTGTTTGTCAAAAGGCATATGGGAGACTCCCCAAACATATGGAAGAAGGTACTCTGGTCAGATGAGACTAAAATATAATTTTTAGGCCATCAAGGAAAACGCTATATCTGGCGCAAACCCAACACCTCTCATCACCCCGAGAACACCATCCACACAGTGAAGCATGGTGGTGGTAGCATCATGCTGTGGGGATGTTTTCATCAGCAGTGATTGGGAAACTAGTCAGAAAAGAAACAATGATGGATGGCGCTAAATACAGGGAAATTCTTGAGGGAAACCTGTTTCAGTCTTCCAGAGATTTGAGACTGGGACAGAGGTGCACCTTCCAGCAGGACATTGTTTTTTTTGTTTTTTTAACTAGGCAAGTCAGTTAAGAACAAATTATTTTTTTAAATGACGGCCTAGGAGCAGTAGGTTAACTGCCTTCATGGGCAGAATGACAGATGTTTACCTTGTCAGCTTGGGGGTTTGATCTAGCAACCTTTCAATTACTGGCCCCAATGCTCTAACCACTAGTCTATCTGCTGCCCCAATGACCATAAGCATACTGCTAAAGCAACACTTGAGTGGTTTAAGGGGAAACATTTAAATGTCTTGGAATGATTTAGTCAAAGCCCAGACCTCAATCCAATTGAGAATCTGTGGTATGACTTAAAGATTGCTGTACACCAGCGGAACCCATCCAAGTTGAAGGAGCTGAAGCATTTTTGCCTTGAAGAATGGGCAAAAATCCCAGTGGCTAGATGTGCCAAGCTTATAGAGACATACCACAAGAGACTTGCAGCTGTAATTGCTGCAAACGGTGGCTCTACAAAGTATTGACTTTTTTTGGGGGGGAGGGGTCTTCAGCGTGCCAGTGGCTATCGAAGGGGAGCATTTTACCGCTGAATTTGGTTACGACTGTAGTCAGATCAAGACCCTGGTGAGGTTAACGAGCACGCAGATGAGCTTCCCTGAGACGGTTTCTGACATTTTGGAGGCTGGCGTGGTTACATGTGGTCTGCGGTTGTGTGCCCAGTTGGACATTCTGTGAAATTCTCAAAAACGACAGTAGATGTTGGAATATTGCTGCGGGGACCTGCCTCCATTTAGCCACAAGAGCATTTGTGAGGCAGGGCACTGATCTTGGGGGATTAGGCCTGGCTCGCAGTCGGCGTTCCAATTCATCTCAAAGGTGTTCGATGGGATTGACGTCAGGGCTCTGTGCAGGCCAGTCATGTTCTTCTACACCGATCTCAACAAACCATTTCTGTATGGACCAGGGAAGGGCCTTCACAAACTGTTGCCACAAAGTTGGAATTACAGAATCGTCTAGAATGTCATTGTATGTTGTCGCGCTAAGATTTTCCTTCACTGGAACTAAAGGGCCTAGCAAGAACCATGAAAAACAGCCCCAGACTATTATTCCTCCCCCACCAAACTTTACAGATGGCACTATGCATTTGGGCATAGAGGATGCCAGAGGATGAAGCGTCATTCATCACTCCAGATAACGCATGTCCACTGCTCCAGAGTCCAATGGCAATGAGCTTTACACCAATCCAGCCGACATTTGGCATTGTGCATGGCTATCTTAGGCTTGTGTGTGACTGCTCAGCCATGGAAACCTATTTCATGAAGCACCCGTCGAGGACAGACCATTTCTTTGCGTTACGTGCTTCAGCACTTGGCGGTACCATTCTGTGAGCTTGTGTGACCTATCACTTTGCAGCTGAGCCATTGTTGCTCCTAGACGTTTCAACGTCACAATAACAGCACTTATAGTTGACCGGGGCAGCTCTAGCAGGGCCGAAACTTGACTAACTTGGAATCTTGTGGAAGGCTACCCAAAACGTTTGACCCTAGTTAAACAATTTAAAGGCAATGCTGCCAAATACTAATTGAGTGTATGTAAACTTCTGATCCACTGGGAATGTGATGATAGAAATAAAAGCTGAAATAAATAATTCTCTCTGCTATTATTTTGACATTTCACATTCTTATAATAAAGTGGCGATTCTAACTGACCTAAAACAATTTTTACTAGGATTAAATGTAAGGAATCGTAAAAAACTGAGTTTAAATGTACTTGGCTAAGATGTATGTAAACTTCTGACTTCAACTGTATATAGTGTACCTCATACCTACTGTAAAATATGGTGGTGGATCTTTCATCTTATGGAGCTATTTTGCTTCCACTGGTCCTGGGATCCTCGTTAAGGTCAATGACATCATGAACTTTACCAGGACATTTTTGCCACTTTACCAGGACATTTTTGCCCAAAAAACTGATTGCCCCTCTCATGAGGCTGAAACAAGTGGATCTTCCAGCAAGAAAATAAACCCAAGGAAACATAAAAATTCACAATTAAATTAATTTTAGCCCAAACATCCACATTTGTCCGGACTTTGAAAACCTGTGGTTTGAACTGAAAAGGTTAGTCCATAAGCGTAGACAAAGGATTCCAAAGATCTGGAAAGATTAAGTGTGGAGGAATGTTCTTCCTCCCAATGTGTTCTCCAATCTCATGAAACATTTTAGAAGAATGGTCTAAGACGTTCATGACAAAAACCAGTGTGCCTGGCACCTACTACCATACCCCGTTCAAAGGATTGTGAATGTTTTGTCTAGCAAATTCACCCTGTGAATGGCACACATGCACAATCCATGTCTCAATTGTTTCGAGGCTCAAAGATCCTTCTTTAACCCGTCTCCTCCCCTTCATCTACGCTGATTGAAGTAGATGTAACAATTGACATCAATAAGAGATCCAAGCTTCACCTGGATTCACCTGGTCAGTCAAAGTCACAGAAAGAGTATGTTTTGTGTATATCATTTATATAATGTGTTGTTTTTTTATCCCTCAAATTACCCAAACTTCTAAAGGCAATTCCTTTTCAATCAAACCCTTCATATTAATCTTTGCCAAATACATAAAACAATTATATTTGACTTCACTGGCTCCATATTGCTTTCTAAAGGGCATTGAGACAGCGGTTACAATATCTCAGTATCAGTTCCAATCATGGGCCACTTTTCTAACCAAACAGCAAGCAGAAATGAGGTGGCCCTCACCACTCATAATGTTACAGATAGATCTACTTATCACACCTCTCCAGGAATATATGGAGATTTATTCATAGTAGATGCTGTTGTGCTGTGCCCTCACCCTTAATATCTTAGATCTATCGCACTGGTGTGCTCTCTCTATTCCTCTATTCCCCTCTCTCTCTCCGTCTCTCCCTCCCCCCCTCACTCACTCTCGCTCCCTCCATCTCCTTGTCTCTCTCTGCTTCTCTCTCTCTGCTTCTCTCCCTCTGCTTCTCTCCCTCTCTGCTTCTCCCCATCTCTCTCCCTCTTTCTCTGATATCCAATGCATTGGGGGGGGGATACATGGAATGCTTCATTTATTTTCTCCCTGCCTGATAATTATCATAGTGTGACATCAGTGTGGACAGAGAGACAGTTGCATGCTGGACATGGTTAGAGGATAGGGGCGTCATCTGGGGACGAGCCTGTGAACAGTCCATTAACAACGAGGCAGCCGCTGCCAGAAAAATCCCCCAAACCAGCAGATGAAAGCCAAGCCAGTAATGACTAACAAATTAGGGCCGGCTATGGGGATATGGAACCTGCAGATGTGCTCACTGTCACCGGCCAGACATGAAGAGAAGACAGGAGAGGCAGCAGAATCCATATTGAATTACATTACTCATTTGCGCAGCAGCTAGCCTCCTTTCATTGAAGCGAGCGTCGGGCTAGTTGACAAAAGAGCCACTTTAAGAGCTATTTTCTGTACACACAGAGCAGATGCTGCCTGAGTTTACACCTCAATGACTCCTTAAGCCCCTGTCACGGAAAAAACTGCCCAGATTTCCTCCATTCACACAACCTACAGGTGCCTCAGGCAGGTTGATCTAACCTCACAGCCCACCTAGGGGAAATAAAATGTTATTGTTCCTATGAGGTAGCTTTGATGTTAAATACCGTAGGGATTCCAGACAGTGGTGTATATCTATTCCCTCCCTCTCGTTTTCTATTTGATCTCCCAGATAGGTGAGGAGGAGTGATGGGTCAGCACTTAATGATTTTGCATAGAGCTTACTTCTTCATTTTCTGATTTTGATCTTCTGCGGTAGGAGATCTTTTGATCTTCATGTCAGAAAATTACAGGTAGTTCTGCTTTAGTTGATCAAAATCCTGTCCAAAAAATTATGTTAATTGTTCCAAATGGCACCCTGTTCCCTATGTAGGACACTACTTTTTAACATGGCCCACAGGGCACAAGTAGTGATACAGGGAATAGGGTACCATCTGTCACAGTAGGATTCTGAGGACAACAACACTGACGACATCAGCATCGCTATGCCCTTCATATCGAGGAAATGTCAACCGCAATTCTTTCTCTTATTTACAGTTTTTCTCTAGAGATGAGACTGTCTCATACTGGTCATTATGGTGAAACCATATCTGATGGATGTGTTTTTTTTATTTTATTTTTTATTTCACCTTTATTTAACCAGGTAGGCTAGTTGAGATCAAGTTCTCATTTGCAACTGCGACCTGGCCAAGATAAAGCATAGCAGTGTGAACAGACAACACAGAGTTACACATGGAGTAAACAATTAACAAGTCAATAACACAGTAGGAAAAAAAATGGGCAGTCTATTTACAATGTGTGCAAAAGGCATGAGGAGGTAGGCGAATAATACAATTTTGCAGATTAACACTGGAGTGATAAATGATCAGATGGTCATGTACAGGTAGAGATATTGGTGTGCAAAAGAGCAGAAAAGTAAATAAATAAATAAAAAACAGTATAAAAACAGTATGGGAATGAGGTAGGTGAAAATGGGTGGGCTATTTACCAATAGACTATGTACAGCTGCAGCGATCGGTTAGCTGCTCGGATAGCTGATGTTTGAAGTTGGTGAGGGAGATAAAAGTCTCCAACTTCAGCGATTTTTGCAGTTCGTTCCAGTCACAGGCAGCAGAGTACTGGAACGAAAGGCGGCCAAATGAGGTGTTGGCTTTAGGGATGATCAGTGAGATACACCTGCTGGAGCGCGTGCTACGCATGGGTGTTGCCATCGTGACCAGTGAACTGAGATAAGGCGGAGCTTTACCTAGCATGGACTTGTAGATGACCTGGAGCCAGTGGGTCTGGCGACGAATATGTAGCGAGGGCCAGCCGACTAGAGCATACAAGTCGCAGTGGTGGGTGGTATAAGGTGCTTTGGTGACAAAACGGATGGCACTGTGATAGACTGCATCCAGTTTGCTGAGTAGAGTGTTGGAAGCCATTTTGTAGATGACATCGCGAAGTCGAGGATCGGTAGGATAGTCAGTTTTACTAGGGTAAGCTTGGCGGCGTGAGTGAAGGAGGCTTTGTTGCGGAATAGAAAGCCGACTCTTGATTTGATTTTCGATTGGAGATGTTTGATGTGAGTCTGGAAGGAGAGTTTGCAGTCTAGCCAGACACCTAGGTACTTATAGATGTCCACATATTCAAGGTCGGAACCATCCAGGGTGGTGATGCTAGTCGGGCATGCGGGTGCAGGCAGCGATCGGTTGAAAAGCATGCATTTGGTTTTACTCGCGTTTAAGAGCAGTTGGAGGCCACGGAAGGAGTGCTGTATGGCATTGAAGCTCGTTTGGAGGTTAGATAGCACAGTGTCCAATGACGGGCCGAAAGTATATAGAATGGTGTCGTCTGCGTAGAGGTGGATCAGGGAATCGCCCGCAGCAAGAGCAACATCATTGATATATACAGAGAAAAGAGTCGGCCCGAGAATTGAACCCTGTGGCACCCCCATAGAGACTGCCAGAGGACCGGACAGCATGCCCTCCGATTTGACACACTGAACTCTGTCTGCAAAGTAATTGGTGAAACAGGCAAGGCAGTCATCCGAGAAACCGAGGCTATTGAGTCTGCCGATAAGAATATGGTGATTGACAGAGTCGAAAGCCTTGGCGAGGTCGATGAAGACGGCTGCACAGTACTGTCTTTTATCGATGGCGGTTATGATATCGTTTAGTACCTTGAGCGTGGCTGAGGTGCACCCGTGACCGATTTCGGAAACCAGATTGCACAGCGGAGAAGGTACGGTGGGATTCGAGATGGTCAGTGACCTGTTTGTTGACTTGGCTTTCGAAGACCTTAGATAGGCAGGGCAGGATGGATATAGGTCTATAGCAGTTTGGGTCCAGGGTGTCTCCCCTTTGAAGAGGGGATGACTGCGGCAGCTTTCCAATCCTTGGGGATCTCAGACGATATGAAAGAGAGGTTGAACAGGCTGGTAATAGGGGTTGCGACAATGGCGGCAGATAGTTTCAGAAATAGAGGGTCCAGATTGTCAAGCCCAGCTGATTTGTACGGGTCTAGGTTTTGCAGCTCTTTCAGAACATCTGCTATCTGGATTTGGGTAAAGGAGAACCTGGAGAGGCTTGGGCGAGGAGCTGCGGGGGGGGCGGAGCTGTTGGCCGAGGTTGGAGTAGCCAGGCGGAAGGCATGGCCAGCTGTAGAGAAGTGCTTATTGAAGCTTTCGATAATCGTGGATTTATCGGTGGAGACCGTGTTACCTAGCCTCAGTGCAGTGGGCAGCTGGGAGAAGGTGCTCTTGTTCTCCATGGACTTCACAGTGTCCCAGAACTTTTTGGAGTTGGAGCTACAAGATGCAAACTTCTGCCTGAAGAAGCTGGCCTTAGCTTTCCTGACTGACTGCGTGTATTGGTTCCTGACTTCCCTGAACAGTTGCATATCACGGGGGCTATTCGATGCTATTGCAGTCCGCCACAGGATGTTTTTGTGCTGGTCGAGGGCAGTCAGGTCTGGAGTGAACCAAGGGCTGTATCTGTTCTTGGTTCTGCATTTTTTTGAACGGAGCATGCTTATCTAAAATGGTGAGGAAGTTACTTTTAAAGAATGACCAGGCATCCTCAACTGACGGGATGAGGTCAATGTCCTTCCAGGATACCCGGGCCAGGTCGATTAGAAAGGCCTGCTCACAGAAGTGTTTTAGGGAGCGTTTGACAGTGATGAGGGGTGGTCGTTTGACTGCGGCTCCGTGGCGGATACAGGCAATGAGGCAGTGATCGCTGAGATCCTGGTTGAAGACAGCGGAGGTGTATTTGGAGGGCCAGTTGGTCAGGATGACGTCTATGAGGGTGCCCTTGTTTACAGAGTTAGGGTTGTACCTGGTGGGTTCCTTGATGATTTGAGTGAGATTGAGGGCATCTAGCTTACATTGTAGGACTGCCGGGGTGTTAAGCATATCCCAGTTTAGGTCACCTAACAGAACAAACTCTGAAGCTAGATGGGGGCGATCAATTCACAAATGGTGTCCAGGGCACAGCTGGGAGCTGAGGGTGGTCGGTAGCAGGCGGCAACAGTGAGAGACTTATTTCTGGAGAGAGTAATTTTCAAAATTAGTAGTTCGAACTGTTTGGGTATGGACCTGGAAAGTATGACATTACTTTGCAGGCTATCTCTGCAGTAGACTGCAACTCCGCCCCCTTTGGCAGTTCTATCTTGACGGAAGATGTTATAGTTGGGTATGGAAATCTCTGAATTTTTGGTGGCCTTCCTGAGCCAGGATTCAGACACGGCAAGGACATCAGGGTTAGCAGAGTGTGCTAAAGCAGTGAGTAAAACAAACTTAGGGAGGAGGCTTCTGATGTTGACATGCATAAAACCAAGGCTTTTTCGATCACAGAAGTCAACAAATGAGGGTACCTGGGGACATGCAGGGCCTGGGTTTACCTCCACATCACCCGCGGAACAGAGAAGGAGTAGTATGAGGGTGCGGCTAAAGGCTATCAAAACTGGTCGCCTAGAGCGTTGGGGGCAGAGGATAAGAGGAGCAGGTTTCTGGGCATGGTAGAATATATTCAGGGCATAATGCGCAGACAGGGGTATGGTGGGGTGCGGGTACAGCGGAGGTAGGCCCAGGCACTGGGTGATGATGAGAGAGGTTGTATCTCTGGACATGCTGGTTGTAATGGGTGAGGTCACCGCATGTGTGGGAGGTAGGACAAAGGAGGTAACAGGGGTATGCAGAGTGGGTCTAGGGGCTACATTGTGAACTAAAACAATGATAACTAACCTGAATAACAGTATACAAGGCATATTGACATCTGAGAGAGACATACAGCGAGGCATACAGTAATCACAGGTGTTGAATTTGGAAAGCTAGCTAAAAACAGTAGGCGAGGCTAATCCGCTAGCACAACAAACAGCAGGTAAAATGGCGTTGACTAGGCAACAGGGCCGACAGGTAAGACAAACAAGCAGAAAGGAGTACCGTGATTAATGGACAGTCCAGCGTGCGTCAGCTATGTAGCCAAGAGATCAGTGTCCAGGGGGCAGCGGTGGATGGGCAGGGAGGCTGGGCTGGCGAGTGTTATCCAGGTTTTTAAAAAACTAACAATGACTAAATAGCTTGTAGCTAGTTAGCTGGTTAGCGTCTGGAGGTTCTTGAGTGTGTCATAAAAATAAAAATAAGAGTAAAAGTAACAGCGATTCCGTATCACATTGGGTGAGGCAGGTTTCCGGAAGGTATAAACAAATAAAAAATCAAAAAGAGATAGAAAGTAAATGGGGTCAGAGAGTGATTGGGACGCGGTGGTTCAGACGGTTAGCAGGCCTGTGCTAACAAGCTAACAGTTCGTAGGCCCGAGCTAGACAAGGTAGCAGTTAGCGGACCGGAGTTTGACAAGCTAGCCGTTAGCAGGCCGAATTAGCAAGCAGGGAGATAGCGAGGGCTAGAGAGTTAACCTTTGGGGGGCGTCGCGATGGGGTGAGTCTGTTTATTCCTCTTCATGCGGTGAGCTGGAGATACAGCGATTTAGAAAGCTCGCGGGCCTTGGCCAGCAGATGGATCTTTGGCGATGTCGCAGCGGAAAAGCCTGTTGAAACCCCCTCGGACGATTATGTCGGCGGACCAGTCGCGATGGATCGGCGGGGCTCCGTGTCGGCAGTAGAGGGTCCAGGCCAATTGGCAAAAATAGGTATTGTTGGACCTCTTCGGCTAGTCGGGAGATGGGCTTAGCTCGAGGCTAGCTCCAGGCTAACTGGTGCTTGCTCTGGGACAGAGACGTTAGCCAGGAGTAGCCTCTCGGATTGCAGCTAGCTAGTTGCGATGATCCGGTGTAAAGGTTCAGAGCTTTCGGTAGGAATCCGGAGATGTGGTAGAGAAAAAGCAGTCTGATATGCTTTGGGTAGATGTCGCGCTGGTGTCCTAGTTAGCGTTGAAGACCGCTAGCAGTGGCTAGCTACTAGCTAGTAGCTAGTTAGCTGGCTAGCTTCTGATGAGGGTTCCGATTCTAAAGTATAGAAAAAGCAGATCCGTACCACATTGGGTGATGCGGGTTGCAGGAGAGTATATTCAGCCTGTAGTTGGAAAGTGAGATTAAAATATGTACGAAATATATACAGAAAAAACTATATTTACACTATACAGGACGGGACAAGACAAAACACACGTCCGACTGCTACGCCATCTTGGAACATCTATGTAGTGAGCTAGGGGCTCAGCATGTTGGTGTGTGTGTGTGCGTGCGTGCGTGCATGCGTGCGTGCCTGTGTACACATGCTTGTGAATGTCTCATTTTAAAAGTACAAGTGGCACGATTGTTCCTGTCGACCATCAAACGCATACGTTTCCCTAACCAATCAATAAACATTTAATTTGACTATTCTAGGAGCATCTTTACGCCTCCGAAATGTCTCAATATCCTTAGATGTGTTGATTTGGAGAGTTGATCTCCCTCCCTCTCCGCAGTCTCCCCAGTACCTCAACCTGGCCTGGTCTTATCTGTAGCCAGGTCACGCCAGACCCAATGCATTATTAGACATTGTCCCAGGTCCCCAGGACGTTGGGAGATGCCTTATGCAATTTCAATAGGCCGACAATAGGAATTTTGACCTCATATTTTGATGTTTGAAACTGCAAGCTACGGCTCCGAGGATCTCGGGTTCAACCCTAGTTCTAGGAGGTCTTTTGTTTTGGTGCTTTTTTAACCATATCCCAAACCTTAACCCTTACCTTAACCACTTGAAATGAATGCCTTAAAGCTGGGGGATCGTGGGGGTTCTAAGCTAACATATGGGATTGTTTTAAGATGGTCATACCATCTTAAAACTGGCTTTATTAAAAAAAATATTGGATGAAACACTGAATCTGGCATTACTGTTTTTATCCAACAGAAATGCATTGATGAACCTGATTCACGACATCGAATAACAGATTTTCCCTCAGAAAATCTAAAGGACATTTGTTCCGAAGTGTTTCTATATGTGTATATTTTTTATTTATCCCCTTGTTTCAGGAAAGAAACTAAGTATGTGGACACCCCTTCAAATTGGTGGATTCGGCTATTTCAGCTACACCCGTTGCTGACAGGTGTATAAAATTGAGCACATATATAATCTCCAGTGACTTTCAACGTGGCACCGACATTGGATGCCATCTCTCCAACAAGTCAGTGAGTCAAATTTATTCCCTGCTAGATCTGCCCTGGTCAACTGTAAGTGCTGTTATTGTGAAGTGGAAACATCTAGGAGTAACAATGGCTCAGCCGTGAAGTGGTACGCCACACAAGCTCACAGAACGGGACCGCCGGGTGCTGACGCGCCCAGCGCGAAAAAATGGTCTGTCCTCGTTTGCAACACTCACTACCAAGTTCCAAACTGCCTCTGGAAGCAACGTCAGCGCTATAAGTATTCATCGGGAGCTTTGTGAAATGGGTTTCCATGGCCGAGTAGCAGCACACAACCCGAGCATCAGCTGGAGTGGTGATAAGGCTCGCCGCCGTTGGACTCTGGAGCAGTGGAAACGTTCTCTGGCGTGATGAATCACACTTCACCATCTGGCAGTCCGACGGACTAATCTGGGTTTGGCGGATGCCAGGAGAACTGCAAACTGTGCCAAATGTAATGTTTGGAGGATGAGAGATAATGGTCTGGGGCTGGGCCCTTTATTCCCAATTAAGGGAGATCTTAACGTACAGCATACAATGAAATTCTTGATGATTCTGTGCTTCCAACTTTGTGTCAACAGTTTGGGGAAGGCCATTTCCTGTTTCAGTATGACAATGCCCCCGTACACAAAGTGAGGTCCATACAGAAATGGTTTGTCGAGATCGGTGTGGAACAACTTTTTTGGCCTGCGCAGAGCCCTGACCTCAACCCTATCGAACACCTTTGGGATGAATTGAAATTCAGACTGCGAGTCAGGCATAATCGACCAACATCAGTGCCCGACCTCACTAATGCTCTTGTGGCTGAATGGAAGCAAGTCCCCGCAGCACTGTTCCAACATTTAATGGAAACCTTCCCAGAAGAGTGGAGGCTGTTATAGCAGCAAAGGGGGGACCACCTCCATATTAATGCCCATGTTTTTGAATGGGGTGTCCACATACTTTTGGTCATGTTATATATCCTTCCAATATTTTTTTTTACTAGTACTAGGGACCTTCAGACAATTCATGTGACACTTTTGGGTATCCTAGAGCAAAACGGAGAAAACCATCACGTTCGTGAGAGTCTCAGCATTACTGGTTTGTATGCCAAATCATTCGGATGCTATAGACGTTTTCGTAGGAAGACCGATTTTCGGGATGTCTCATGGTCTGACCAACACCGCTCTAGCTCTGCCACCTTTCATCTCAGATGCGGTAGGGTGATATTGGTGGACGCGGTGGATTGAGAAGCAGCCCAACAGACTTCTCTAGTTTAAACAGATGGTTACCCCTTGTAGGCCAAGGGTTAACCATCTGTTTAAACTAGAGACTTCTAGTAAAATTTCAATTTCAACATGCGCAGTCGCGACATAGCAGGCCTACTTCCACATCACCCACAGATATTTATCCCCCCTGGACAAAAACGTCAAATACTGAAGTGAGACCATGAGATCTTGTTTCTTATCTGACAGGGCCCAGCATCATAAAGCTGAGGGCTGTGACAGCCCAGACACAGCCAGGCTCCCTCAGCCCCGGGGATGGCCCTTTTAGTGTCTATAAACAGCAGTTTGACTGACAGGCTGGGACTGAACCCTAATTACACCTGGCTATCCAGGGCCAAACAGAGATCTGTACTGGGGCCCTCAGCGCTAAGCTATCTAGCTAGCTAACTCCACACTAGGAAGCCTTTACTTCCCCCAACACTTTCTCAATTTCTCCCTCTGACAATTCGTCATGAAAAAAACAATACAGCTTTATACTTACCATTGAAATTGAATAAACGATTTTAAAGGGCCAAACAAGCACAAAACAGGCGCTTCCTGACAGCTCGGGAGGAAATATCGAGCTATGTCTGTAGCCGGATGTTTGAGCCTGTCATTCTGCTTTAGGTTATGATGACCACATCCATATCTTTCGCCATGGTTATCATATAGATGGTAAATTAAATAATTGAAACCTAATCTGTCATGGGCCTGCATGTCAACAGCAGACCAGTTATTGAGGAAGGCTTTGCCCCTCTCCCTCTACCTTTCTCTCTTCTTATTTCTTTCCATCAGTCTCTCTTGACTCTATACGCTGCTCCCCAGCTCTCTCTTTCTTTTCCTGCACCCACCTACCCACCCCCTATCTCTCCATCCCTCCCTCCCCTCCTTCCTCCCTCTCTAACCCTCTCTGGCAGGGGCTTGCTGCGTTATTGAACAGCATCTCCTCATCTCTGTCCTTATCGAGCGGACCCAGCAGCCGCTGAGCCTGCCAGCCTGTTCCTATTGCACCCCATTTGTCTTCATGTTCAGGCAGCTATTCTCAGTTCACAACACCCGTCCACTCCTCATGCACAAATGCACATACGTGCATGCACATGCACACACACACACAGGTACATACACACACAGCACACCCACGGATGTGGGCGCACACACACACTTGCACACACACACGCGTACACACACACACACGCACACACATAAGCATGCGGTTGGTAGGCTGGCAGTTTGACTCCCGTTACAGAAAAACCACATGAATTTCGTGTGGTTTTTGTGAAGTTAAAGTGAAGCAATGTGACAACATGTGAAGCAACATGTGAGAAACTAAAACTACACGTGACAACATCCAAGCACATGTGGGAACATGCTATCGTGTGATATGAATGTGACAACATGGGGATGCAAACTACACATTTGAACAAGTGAAAACCCGGGTGTCAAATATAATTTTGAAAATGTTACATTGAAAGACATAATTTACATTAATTCAATGTAAACAGTCATGGTCCCCTGCAGGTTTGGTCTAGTTCCAGGTTTGTTCCAGGGACATTTTTTTTTAAACATTGTGTCATGGTCCCCTGGGGGTTTTTGTCAAGTGAAAATACAGTAAATCTACAACTAGTTACTGTATTTCTACAGCTAAATGCAGGTGTTTATGTTGAAGGAAAGACTTCCTGGATGCTAGCTACCTGAAGTTCCTGCTGCGCCAACAGATCTGTGGACATGCTGGACAATGGCGAGAATACATTTCTGCACTTTGCCTAAAGTTGAAGTAAAAATAAAGTAAATATATACAACAACATGACGGTATTACTGTATGTGTATAAAGTTACAGCATGCTGCTAAATTCTGATTTCAATTAGCAATCCGAAATATCCTGCTACAGTGTAGCTATACAACCAGATCTGTGAGTGTGAAAGCGATATGGTCACAGACTTATTGGCAAGATAACATCTCTGCAATTTGCTAAAAGCTCCACAGAATCAAGTAAATAATTGTCCAAATATTACCACCAACGTAAAACTAGCACTGCTCAAGGAAACTTGATATAGAGAACATGTTAATTCTTTGAACTTGCAACCTCTTTGTTGGGAGTGCATTGGTGTTTCTGCAGTACCACCAGACTCATACTTATTTGCAAAAATAATCGCATGGTTAGGATACAGTGTTGTTACCTGGTGTACTAAAAGGTCAAATGGTACAATTCACTGGTAAACATACATTAACTTGCGAAAATATTCACCCCCCTTGGCATTTTTCCTATTTTGTTGCCTTACAACCTGGAATTAAAATTGATTTTAGGGGTTTGTATCATATGATTTACACAACATGCCTACCACTTTGAAGATGCAAAATATTTATTATTGTGAAATCAACAAGAAACCAGACAAACAAAACAGAAAACTTGAGCATGCATAACTATTCACCCCCTCAAAGTCAATACGTTGTACAGCCACCTTTTGCTGCAATTACAGATGCAAGTCTCTTGTGGTATGTCTCTACAGGCTTGGCACATCTAGCCACTGGGATTTATGCCCATTCTTCAAGGCAAAACTGCTTCAGCTTCTTCAAGTTGGATGGGTTCCGCTGGTGTGCAGCAATCTTTGAGTCATACCACAGATTCTCAATTGGATTGAGGTCTGGGCTTTGACTAGGTCATTCCAAGACATTTAAATGTTTCCCCTTAAACCACTCAAGTGTTGCTTTAGCAGTATGCTTAGGGTGATTGTCCTGCTGGAAGGTGAACCACCGTCCCAGTCTCAAATCTCTGGAAGACTGAAACAGGTTTCCCTCAAGAATTTCCCTGTAATTAGCGGCATCCATCATTCCTTCAGTTCTGACCAGTTTTCCAGTCCCTGACGATGAAAAACATCCCCACAGCATGATGGTACCACCACCATGTTGGGTTTGCGCCAGACATAGTGTTTTCCTTGATGGCCAAAAAACTAAATTTGAATCTCATTTGACCAGAGTACCTTCTTCCATATGTTTGGGGAGTCTCCTTTTGGCGAACACCAAACATGTTTGCTTATATTTTTACTTTAGGAATGGCTTTTTTCTGGCCAGTCTTGTGTAAAGCCCAGCTCTGTGGAGTGTACGGCTTAAAGTGGTCCTATGGACAAAATACTCAAATCTCTGCTGTGGAGCTTTGCAGCTCCTTCGGGGTTATATGTGGTCTCTTTGTTGCCTCTCGGATTAATGCCCTCCTTGCCTGGTCTGTGAGTTTTGGTGGGTGGCCCTGTCTTGGCAGGTTTGTTCTGGTGCCATATTCTTTACATTTTTTAATAATGGATTTAATGGTGCTCCGTGGGAAGTTCAAAGTTTCTGTACTTGTCCACAACTTTGTCCCTGATCTGTTTTGATTGTTCCTTAGTCTTTATGGTGCCGCTTGCTTGGGGTTGCCCCTTGCTTAGTGGTGTTGCAGAACAGGTGTATATATACTGAGTGAGATCATGTGACAGATCATGTAACACTTAAATAAAGTTCACATGTGTGCAATCTAACTAAATATGTGACTTCTGAAGGTAATTGGTTGCACCATATCTTATTTAGGGGCTTCATAGCAAAGGGGGTGAATACATATTCACGCACCACTTATCTGTTTTTAATTTTTGAATCAAGTGATTTTTTTCACTTCACCAATTTGGAGAATTTTGTGTATGTCCATTTCATAAAATCCAAAGAAAAATCCATTTAAATTACAGGTTGTAGTGCCCCAAAAATAGGAAATGCGCCAAGGGGAGGGGGGGTGAATACTTTTGCAAGGCATATTATTTCCAGGTTGTAAGGGAACACAATAGGAAATGCCATGGGGTGTGAATAGTTTCGCAAGCCACTGTATATGTGTTTTTGTGCCAGGGCTGTAGCAGTAGAAGGGCTGTAGCAGTTTACGTGTTTGATGGTTGTTCTGATGCAAGCAGAGTACAAAGGCTATTTTGCTTTTTGAAGTACCTTATTGGCAGCTTGTTACCAAATGTTGCAGTCAATTTATAATTTCTTAACTGGAAAGAACTTGTCATTAATTTATTGTAAAAGTCACAATTACTTACTGACAAAATGTTGCCAGTAACCTACAGGACATAAGATTACAGCCGTGGCTTTCCTCTAGCTCTTCTGTAAGAGGGAATGTCATCAGTTAATCTGCTCTCTTCATAAAAATTTAACTTGTACACCCGACAGTGTCCTGTCCTGCCAGGCTGCTGGAGTAGAATCCGATTGGCTACAGTAGCGGAATAAATAAGGGTGAGGTTTTAATGTATGCAGGGTAAGTTGGTAGGGCAATTTTTTCACAAAGTGTAATGAATTCCAAGTACAGAATAGTAGTCTGATACACAGCCAATACAGTAGGTGACGGTATGCACCTAAAACATTTGTTTGCGGCTGCCATAATATCGAAGAAGAATCTTGTACACTGTCAGCTCTGCAACCTGTTAAAGCCTTACATATGTTTCTTTGGTATCACATGCACTTAAGATACTTCATGTATAACTAGTCACCATGTAATTGTAATGCTCCACTTGCCCACCAGACATTCAACTTCTTAGAGCTAGGGTCCTTTTTTCTCCATTTCTGCCCAAAGTAAACTGCCTGTTACTCAGGCCCTGAAGCCAGGATATGCATATAATTGGTAACATTGGAAAGAAAACACTTTGAAGTTTGTAGAAATGTTAAAATAAGTAGAAGGACACAGTCTTTGACATTTGTGTTTTGGCATGCGATGAAGACAAGACGCTCCTGCTAAAATTGGTTTCCTAGCGGGACGCCAAGCCCAAAGGTCAGTGAGTGTGATGGATTAACTAGAATAAATTACTGTGAATTTTACAATAATCCACTGATAACGAGTTGACAGTAAATTATTGAAAATTAAACATTAACTTAATGTGAACCAGTTGCCATTTGACTACTGGAAAATGAATGGTAACATCTTATGTGTGCAGCTCTTGATTGTCACAAGTTCTAACAAATATTGCAGAACTGACAATGGCAAATAAGGTGATCAACCTTCATCCACATAACAATTAAAACACTTAAACTAGTACACCATTTCCACTGACGGTTGGCACAAATACAACATATTTTAGACCATGCCCTCACACTGGTAATTACTAGTGGAAAATGTGTCTATCATCCTTAAGCTCTGACTTCTCCCATATGCTAACCTCCGACATCACCTACTAAGGTAATTACTTAGATAATAGCATTTTCTGCAGTTAAATGTAACAAAATATTACTTGTGAAAAGCAATCTATTAATATGGTTTTTGAGCTCTTATCATTTGCTAACAAGCATGATAGCTGTACTTTTAGTTTATGGTTGGTGCAGCTTGTTGGCCATTAGCCAATTGGCATTTCCAAATTATTTCAAAGCACATGAACGCATCCAACTTGATTTATGACTTCACAACTGGTAAATTCCCACTTTCCCCATGGTTACACACAGTTTTCTATTTGATATATTTGGTAAATAAAAGGAACCATTATACGAGATCAACCACACATGTACCCTAAAAGGTACCAACCAGAACCATGTGCTCTGAAGGTACCTTATGTGTACCTTTGACCTTGTTGTACATCAAGGAACAACACTGTACTGTAACACTGTACTGGAGATACTGTATGCTCTTGGTAACAAATAACCATCTGGTGGCACTGCTGAAACATTGATGCACTCCAGACCGAAAGGATGCAAGTTCAAATCTTGAGAGCACTTATGTTAGATTCTATCAGATCCACCCTAGCAGACACCTGGAGTGGATCCCAACCCCTTGTCTCAGCCTCCAGTAATTATGCTGCAATAGTGTGTCGGGGGCCTGGGTCAGTCTGTTATATCTGGAGTATTTCGCCTGTCTTGTCCTGTGTAAATCTCTCTCTCTCTCTCTCTCTCTCTCTCTCTCTCTCTCTCTCTCTCAGGACCTGAGCCGAAGGACCATACCTCAGGAATACCTGGCCTGATGACTCCTTGCTGTCCCCACCTGGTTGTGCTGCTACTCCAGTTTCAACTGTTCTGCCTGTGGCTATGGAACCCTGACCTGTTCACTGGACATGCTACCTTGTCCCAGACCTGCTGTTTTCGACTCCCTCTCTACCGCACCTGCTGTCTCTAACTCTGAATGATCGGCTATGAAAAGCCAACTGACATTTACTCCCGAGGTGCTGACCTGTGATTATAATTTTTTGACCCTGCTGGTCATCTATGGACATTTGAACATCTTGGCCATGTACTGGTATAATCTCCACCCGTTATAGTCAGAAGACAGGCCACCCCTCAGAGCCTGGTTCCTCTCTAAGGAGTTTTTCCTAGCCACCATGCTTCCTCATCTGCATTGCTTGCTGTTTGGGGTCTAAGGCTGGGTTTCTGTATAGCACTTTGTGACATCTGCTGATGTAAAAAGGGCGTAGTATATTTGATTGATTGATTGACGCGAGTAGGATTGGTGTGGCTTTGTGACAATGACCACACCAGCAGTTGCTCACCGATTTGACAGCTCTAACGCAGTTACACCACCAACACTGCCAAAACACCAGTTGTGATACTGTTGGCTATCGCGTGTTTAATCTAGATCGGATTAAATCTAATCCTTCATGTCAAGTGTCCCTGAGCATTGTTACTTTTTACTTGGTGTTATTATTATTATTGACTTGATGCTAGGCAACATTTACATTTAACAAAGTGCAGAAAGTTATTTTTGCCATCAGCCCACAAAGCAGGAAATTCAGTTCTGTCATCCAAGAGGTTGTGAGTTCAAATGCCAGGTGTGGTAGCATCACAAGTGTGTTAACCAATGTTGTGGACAAAGCCATTTAAAGGAACATTTAAAAAATGTTCAACTTCATATTCATCATCTCTAGCACCACCTCAACATGTGTGAAAATTGTGCATTTCTAAGTTGTTGTAAAAAAAAAAGATAGGAGATAAGTGTTTCCGATGACATCATCAATGTGCATCCTGTGACTAACCAATTATGATGAAATTACCTACCAATTGTGTACTAATTGGTTGATGATGTCATCGGAAACACTGCCTTTATCTCTTCCTTTATCTATAGAAATGCACCATTTTTACACATGTTGAGGTTGGGGTGGTGTTGGTTATGAATATGAAATGTCCCTTTAATTCAGAAAGTAAATCAAATTCCAATTTTACAGTATTGAAAACAATTGAATTAGAACTGGAATTTCTGTGTACTTCCTGAAAACATTTATTTGTTGTACAAAATACAGTTCAGCTGTAGAATTACATTAAAAGTTGTTTCCACTATTTTCACCACCACTCAGTACCCGGTAACTTACTATAAAATAACATGATTTTTTCCCCCACACACATCTACAGTATCTTATAAGTATCCTATAAATTTAACCTCTCTAGTGTAGGGGGCAGCATTCGGAATTTTGGATGAAAAGCATGCCCAAATTAACCTCTTAAGTCGACCCTCTACTTTTTTGAACATTTTGTTAAAAATCGCGCAACATTTCAGCGCCCTGCTACTCATGCCAGGAATATAGTACGTTCATATGGTTAGAATGTGTGGATAGGAAACCCTCGGACGTTTTTAAAACTGGTTAAATCACGACTGTGGCTATAACATAACGTGCGTTACATCGGAAAGCGCAGGAAAACCTGATCACAGAAAATGGAAATAAATATCCTTGCGCCACTTCCAGCAATTGTTAACAGTGAGCCGAATTAGATAAGACCGAGCATTCAACTCCCACAGCATCCCCATGTTGTCTAGAGTCTTGTGAATTGAATCATCTTTGATTCTTGGTTGAACCGAAACAGGGGCACCACTTACCTCCGGTCTCCGCCCAGATCATTCCGGAAGAGCTCTCTCGTGAAATTTTTTCCAAGACGACAGCTAATGATCTTTACATCGCCTAAGGATGATTTTTATCGCTTATTAACGTTTACTAATACCTAAAGTAGCATTACAAACGTATTTCGAAGTGTTTTGTGAAAGTTTATCGTCTACTTTTTGAATTTTAAAAAATTACGTTACGTTGTGAAATCGCTGTTTTTTTCGTTTATCACACAGTCTACATATAACGATATCTTGGCTTTATATGGCCCGATTTAATCGAAATAAAGACCCAATAGTGTTTATGGGACATCTAGGAGTGCCAACAAAGAAGATGGTGAAAGGTAATGACTGTTTTCTATTTTATTGTGCGGTTTGTGTAACGCCGAAATGCTAATTATTTTGTTTACGTCCCCTGCTGTGCTTTTGTGTTGTAGTGTATTGGTGCATGCTATCAGATAATAGCTTCTCATGCTGTCGCCGAAAAGCATTTTAAAAATCTGACTTGTTGCCTGGATTCACAACGAGTGTAGCTTTAATTTGATACCCTGCATGTGTATTTTAATGAACTTTTGAGTTTTAACTAATACTATTAGCATTTAGCGTAGCGCATTTGCATTTCCAGAGCTCTCTCAGAGGCCATTTAACCTCTTGCTTCTACTTGGGATGCTTGCTACTCGGGCCCAGAAGATATGATATGCATATAACCGGTATATTTGCATAGAAAACACTCTAAAGTTTCCAAAACTGTTAAAATAGTGTCTGAGTATAACAGAAGTGATTTAGCAGGTGAAAACCTGAGAAAAATCCATTCAGGAAGTCATTTTTGGGGGGGGGTTTGTAGTTTTCCATTCAATGCCATTACAGTATCCATTGACTTAGGACTCCATTTGCAGTTCCTATGCCTTCCACTAGATGTCAACAGTCTTTAGAAATCGTTTCAGGCTTGTAATCTTATAAATGAGGGAGTAAGACTAGTCTGAACGAGTGGACCCTAACGTGACGCAGACTTTTTTCAGGCTCATGTGCATTTCTTGTTTATCTTTTATATTGACGCCGTTATTGTTCGGTTGAAATATTATAGATCATTTAGGCAAAAAAAAATAACCTGAGGATTGAATATAAACATCGTTTGACATGTTTCTATGAACTTTATGGATACAGTTAGATTTTTTTGTCTGATTGTTTTGACAGAGTTTGAGCCTGTGGATACTGAAGAAAACACGCTAAGGTTTTTGGATATGAAGAGACTTCATCGAACAAAAGGAACATTTGAGTAAATGAATGTCTTCTGATTGCCACCATATGAAGATCAAAGGTAAGGGATTAATTTCCTCTCCATTTCTGAGTTTTGTAACGCTTCTGCTTGGCTGGTTACTGTTTGTAATAATTTGTCAACTGGGCTATGTTCTGGGCTAGGTATGTTCTGGGCTAGGTATGCTTTTGCCAAAAAGCATTTTATAAATAAGACACTGTGGTTGGTTTAACAAGAAGTTCATCTTTAAACCTATGTAAAATATGTTTTGTTTTCTCAATTTTTATAATGAGCATTTCTGTAATTGAATTTGGCGCTCTGCAACCTCACTGGATGTTGGCCAGATGGGACGCTAGCTTCCCACATACCCTAGAGAGGTTAAAGGAGAAGTTTACCCAAAATCTCTCTGGTGATTCTCTACATTGAAACTCCCTGACAACAAAAGATTGCAGTTTTGAAACTGCAGTAAAAGTACAGTAACTGCAGTTGACTGTGGAATTTTGGATGCAATAATTGCATAATAACTGCAATGTACTGCAGCTGAACTGCAGTTATACTAAAATTACTAGTAAATATACATTTTTGGGGACGCAGTATTTGCCGCAAACTGCAGTTATACCACAATGTACTGCAGTTATACTGCAATCTTATTTCATAAGTCTTGTGAAGTTGCTGGATGCAGGCCTCATTCTGCTTCGTTGCCAAATCCGCAAGGCGTGGACAAATTCTCTTTTTTTATTAAACGTATGGCCGAATGTGCAATTTGTCAAAAGTACTTTTCAGTCAGGAAATGTGTACATTTTCACTTTAAACATTTTCAATTGTTATTTATGTAGAAGACTGCCACAGCATCAGAGATGGGCAACAATTTGCATGTGTACTCTCGGGGGAATCCTGCTGTACAGAAACTGCATGTTATGTTAGATTTCATTTTTTTGGCGGAGAAGTGACGCTGCCCAGTGACACGAGCCTACCAGATGGGCTAAAAGCCTTTTATGCTTGCTTCGAGGCAAGCAACACTGAAGCATGCATGATGAGAGCACCAGCTGTTCTGGACGACTGTGTGATTACACTCTTTGTAGCCGATGTGAGCAAGCCTTTTAAAAGGTCAACATTCACAAGGCTGCAGGGCCAGACGGATTACCAGGACATGCACTCAGAGCATGCGCGGACAAACTGGCAAATGTCTTCAGTGACATTTTCAACCTGTCCCTGACCGTGTCTGTAATACCTACATGTTTCAAGCATACTACCATAGTCCCTGTGCCCAAGAACACAAAGGTAACCTGCCTAAATGACTACTGCCCCATAGGACTTACGTTGGTAGCCATGAAGTGCTTTGAAAGGCTGGTCATGGCTCACATCAACACCATCATCCCGGAAACCCTAGACCCACTCCAATTCGCCCCAACAGATCCACAGATGAGATAATCTCAATTGCACTCCACTCTGCCCTTTCCCACCTGGACAAAAAGAACACCTATGTGAGAATACTGTTCAGTGACTACAGCTCAGCATTCAACAGTGCCCACAAAGCTCATCACTAAGTTAAGGACCGTGGAACTAAACACCTCCCTCTGTACCTGGATCCCGGACTTCCTGATGGGCCACCCCATCCTCAACAACGGGGCCTCTCAGGGGTGGGTGCTCAGTCCCTTCCTGTACTCCCTGTTCACCCACCACAGTGTGGCAAAGCATGACTCCAACACCATCGTTAAGTTGGCTGACAACGCAATTGTGGTAGGCCTGATCACTGACAATGACGAGACAACCTATAGGGAGGAGGTCAGAGACCAACAACATATCCTTCAACGTGAGCAAGGTGAAGGAGCTGATTGTAGTCTACAGGAAAAGGAGGGCCGAACAAACCACCATTCACAACGACGGGGCTGTAGTGGAGCAGGTCGAGAGCTTCAAGTTCCTTGGTGTTCACATCACCAACAAACTATCATGGTCCAAACACACCAAGACATTCATGAAGAGGGCACAACAATGCCTATTCCCCCTCGGGAGATTTAAAAACATTTGGCATGGGTCCCCAGATCCTCAAAAAGTTCTATAGCTGCACCATCGAGAGCATCCTGAACGGTTGCAGCACCGCCTTGTATGACAACTGCTCGGCACCCGACTGTAAGGCGCTACAGAGGGTAGTGCGTATGGACCAGTACATCACTGGAGCCAAGCTTCCTGCCTTTCAGGACCTCTATACTAGGCAGTGTCATCGGAAGGCCAAGAAAAATGGTCAAAAACTCCAGTCACCTAAGTCATAGACTGTTCATTCTGCTACGGCACGGCAAGCGGTACCGGAGTGCCAAGTCTAGTTCCGAAAGGCTTCTTAACAGCTTCTACCCCCAAGCCATAGACTGCTGAACAATTAATCAAATGGCCGCCCGGACTATTTGCATTGACAACCTCACCTCTTTTGTTTTTACACTGATGGTACTCGCTGTTTATCTACGCATAGTCTCATTACCCCTACCTACATGTACAAATTACCTCGACTAACCTGTACCCCCAAACATATACTCGGTACCTGTACCCCCTTGTGTATAACCTTATTGTTGTTATTGTATTGTGTTATATATATATATTTTTTTAATTTTTTTAACCGATCATTCAGAGTATCTCTAACGCTCCTGCTGTCTCTAGAGAGAGTTGAAAACAATAGGTCTGGGACAGGTAGCACATCCGGTGAACAGGTCAAGGTTCCATAGCCGCAGGCAGAACAGTTTAAACTGGAACAGCAGCACGACCAGGTGGACTGGGGACAGCAAGGAGACATCAGGCCAGGTAGTCCTGAGGCATGGTCCTAGGGCTCAGGTCCTCCGAGAGAGAAAGAATGAAAGAAAGAGAGAGAGCATACTTAAATTCACACAGGACACCGGATAAGACCGGGGAAATGCTCCAGATATAACAGACTGACACTATCCCCCCGGCACATAAACTATTGCAGCATAAATACTGGAGGCTGAGACAGAAGGGGTCGGGAGACACTGTGGCCCCGTCCGACGATACCCCCGGATAGGGCCAGACAGGCAGGATATAACCCCACCCACTTTGCCAAAGCACAGCCCCCACACCACTAGAGGGATATCTCCAACCACCAACTTACCATCCTGAGACAAGGCAGACAAGCCCACGAAGATCTCCCCCACGGCACAACCCAGGGGGGGGGGGGGGATCTTCCTGCCAACCCGGACAGGAAGATCACGTCAATGACTCAACCCACTCAAGTGATGCACCCCTCCTAGGGTTGGCATGGAAGAGCACCAGTAAGCCAGTGACTCAGCCCCTGTAATAGGGTTTCAGTCAGAGAATCCCAGTAGAGAGAGGGGAACCTGCCAGGCAGAGACAGCAGTGGTTGTTCATTGCTCCATTACCTTTCCATTCACATTCACTCTCCTGGGCCAGACTACACTCAATCATAAGACCTACTGAAGAGATGAGTCTTCAATAAAGACTTAAAGGTTGAGACCGAGTCTGCATCTCTCTTAAAAATGTAGCTTTATAGGAGAAACTACTGCCTCCAGCTGTTTGCTTAGAAATTCTAGGGACAATAAGGAGGCCTGTGTCTTGTGATTGTAGCGTATGTGTAGGTATGTACGGCAGGACCAAATCAGAAAAATAGATAGCGGCAAGCCCATGTAATTCTTTGAAGGATAGCAGTAAAACCTTGATATCAGCCCTTGCCTTAGCAGGAAGCCAGTCTAGAGGCTAGCACTGGAATAATATAACATTTGGTTCTAGTCAAGTTTCTAGCAGCCATGTTTAGCACTAACTGAAGTTTATTGCTTTATCCGTGTAGCCGGAAAGTAGAGCATAGCAGTAGTCTAACCTAGAATTGACAAAAGCATGGATACATTTTTCTGCATAATATCTGGACAGAAAGTTTCAGATTTTTGCAATGTTATGTAGATGGAATTAAGCGATCCTTGAAACAGTCTTGATATGTTCGTCAAAAGAGAGATCAGGGTCGAGAGTAATGCAGAAGTCCTTCACAGTTTTATTTGAGACGACAGTACAACCGTCAAGATTAATTGTCAGATTCAACAAAAGAGCTCTTTCTTTCTTGGGACCGTCAACTAGCATCTCTGTTGTGTCCGAGTTTAAAAGTAGAAAATTTTTCGCCATCCACTTCCTTATGTCCAAAACACAGGCTTCCAAGGAGGGAATTTTGGGCCTTCACCATGTTTCATCAAAATGTACAGCTGTGTGTCGTCCACATACCAGTGAAAGTTAACATTATGTTTCCGAATGACATCACCCAGAGGTAAAATATATAGTGAAAACAAGTGGTCCTAAAACGGAGCCTTGAGGAACACTCAATTTACAGTTGATTTAACAGAGGACAAACCATCCAAAGAGACAAACTGATATCTTTACAACAGATAAAAATTAAACCAGGCCAGAACTTGCTTGTAATGACCAATTTGGGTTTCCAATTTCTCCAAAAGAATGTGGTGATTGACGGTCTCAAAAGCAGCACGAGGACAGATGCACCGCCTCGGGCTGATGCCATTAAAAGGTCATTTACCACCTTCACAAGTGCCGTCTCAGTGCTATGATGGGTCTAAAACCAGACTGAAATGTTTCATATACATTGTCTTCAGGAAGGCAGTGAGTTGCTGCGCAACAGCTTTTTCAAAAGATTGAGAGGAATGAGAGATCTGATATAGGCCGAAAGCTTTATATTTTCTGGGTCAAGGTTTGGGTTTTTCAAGAGAGGCTTTATTACTGCCACTTTTAGTGAGTTTGGTACACACCCGGTGGATAGAGAGCCATTTATTATGTTCAACATAGGAAGTCCAAGCACAGGAAGGAGCTCTTTCAGTAGTTTAGTTGGAATAGGGTCCAGTATGCAGCTTGAAGGTTTAGAGGCCAAGATTATTTTCATCATTATGTCAAGAGATAACGTACTAAAACACTTGTCTCCCTTGATCCTAGGTCCTGGCAAAGTTGTGCAGACTCAGGACAACTGAGCTTTGGAGCAATGTGCACATTTAAAGAGTCCGTAATTTGCTTTCTAATGATCATGTTTTCCTCAAAGAAGTTCATGAATTTATCCCTGCTGAAGAGAAAGCCATCCTCTCTTGGGGAATGCTGCTATTTAGTTAGCTTTGCGACAGTATCAAAAATACATTTTGAATTGTTTTTATTTTCCTCAGTTAAGTTGGAAAAATAGGATGATCGAGCAGCAGTGAGGGCTCTTCGATACTGCATGGTACCGTCTTTCCATGCTAGTCGGAAGACTTCCAGTTTGATGTAGCGCCATTTCCGTTCCAATTTTTTGGAATTTTGCTTCAGAGCTCGGGTATTTTCTGTATACCAGGGAGCTAGTTTCTTATGACAAATGTTTTGTGTTTATGGGTGTGACTGCATCTAGGGTATTGTGCAAGGTTAAATTGAGTTCCTCAGTTAGGTGGTTAACTGATTTTTGTACTCTGACGTCCTTGGGTCGGTGGAGGGAGTCTGGAAGGGAATCTAGGAATCTTTGGGTTGTCTGAGAATTTATAGCACTACTTTTGATGATCCTTGGTTGGGGTCTGAGCAGATTTGTTGTGGTTGCAAACGCAGTAAAATGGTGGTCCGATAGTCCAGGATTATGAGGAAAAACATGAAGATCCACAACATTTATTCCACAGGACAAAACTAGGTCCAGGATATGACTGTGGCAGTGAGTAGGTCCGGAGACATGATTGGAATAAACCCACTGAGTCGATGATGGCTCCGAAAGCCTTTTGGAGTGGGTCTGTGGACTTTTCCATGTGAATATTAAAGTCACCAAAACATTGAATATTATCTGCCATGACTACAAGGTCTGATAGGAATTCAGGGAACTCAGTGAGAAACGTTGTATATGGCCCAGGAGGCCTGTAAACAGAAGCTATAAAAAGTGATGGAGTAGGCTGCATAGATTTCATGACTAGAAGCTCAAAAGACGAAAACGTCTGTTTTTTTTTTGTAAATTGAAATTTACTGTTGTAAATGTTAGCAGCACCTCTGCCTTTGCGGGATGCACGGGGGATATGGTCATTAGTGTAACCAGGAGGTGAGGCCTCATTTAACACAGTAAATTCATCAGGCTTAAGCCATGTTTCAGTCAGGCCAATCACATCAAGATTATGATCAGTGATTAGTTCATCGATGGTAACTGCCTTGGAAGTGAGGGATCTAACATTAAGTAGCCCTATTTTGAGATGTGAGATATCACATTCTCTGTCAGGAATGGAGGATGTCTTTATTCTAGTGAGATTGCTAAGGCGAACACAGCCATGTTTAGCTTTGCCCAACCTAGATCGAGGTACAGACATGGTCTCAATGGGGATAGCTGAGCTGATTACACTGACTGTGCTAGTGGCAGGCTCCACTAAGCTGGCAGGCTGGCTAACAGCCTGTTGCCTGGCCTGCACCCTATCACATTGTGGAGCTAGGGGAGTTAGAGCCCTGTCTATGTTCGTAGATAAGATGAGAGCACCCTTCCAGGTAGGATGGAGTCAGTCACTCCTCGACAGCTAGGGGAGTTAGAGCCCTGTCTATGTTCGTAAATAAGATGAGCACACATCCAGCTAGGATACAGTCCATCACTCCTCAACAGGCCAGGCTTGAGTCCCAGAAAGAGGGCCAATTATCTACAAATTCTATCTTTTGGGAGGGGCAGAAAACAGTTTTCAACCAGCAATTGAGTTGAGAGACTGCTGTAGAGCTCATCACTCCCCCTAACTGGGAGGGGGCCAGAGACAATTACTCAATGCCGACATCTTTCTAGCTGATTTACACGCTGAAGCTATGTTGCGCTTTGTGACCTCTGACTGTTTCATCCTAACATCGTTGGTGCCGACGTGGATAACAATCTCCCTATACTATCTACACTCGCCAGTTTTAGCTTTAGCCAGCACCATCTTCAGATTAGCCTTAACGTCGGTAGCCCTTCCCCCTGCTAAACAGTGTATGATCGCTGGATGATATGTTTTAAGTCTAATACTACGGGTAATGGAGTCACCAATGACTAAGGTTTTCAATTTGTCAGAGCTAATGGTGGGAGGCTTCTCAGACCCCGTAATGGGAGGAGTAGAGACCAGAGAAGGCTCGGCCTCTGACTCCGACTCGTTGCTTAATGGGGAGAATCGGTTTAAAGTTTGTCGGCTGAATGAGCGACACCGGTTGAGCATTCCTACAGCATTACCTTCCAGAAGCCATGAGAAAATTATCTGGCTGCTGGGACTGTGCGATGGGATTTAAAATACTATCTGTACTTACTGGTGGCACAGACGCAGTTTCATCCTTTCCTACACTGAAATTACCCTTGCCTAACGATTGCGTCTGAAGCCGGGCTTGCAGCCCAGCTATCCTCGCCATAAGGCGATTGTTTTCCTTTATATAATGAGTACAGCGACTGCAATTAGAAGGCATCATGTTAATGTTACTACTTAGCGTCGGCTGGTGGAGATCCTGACGAACCACGTCCAGATAAAGCATCCGGGGTGAAAAAGTTGAATGAAAAAAGTTGAGCGAGGGAAAACTAAAAATATAAACGGTAAAAAGTAAAAACCGTAAAGTTGGCAGGTAGCAAAGTAAGGTTAGCAACAAACCGCACAGCAGCACTAGAATCTGAAGTCAAATGTCTACTGTTTGCTGATGATCTGGTGCTTCTGTATTCAACCAAGGGGGGCCTACAGCAGCACCTGAATATTCTGCACTGATTCTGTCAGACCTGGGCCACGAGAGTAAATCTCAGTATGACAAAAATAATGGTGTTACAAAAAAGGTCCAGTTGCCAGGACCACAAATTCTAGCTAGACACCGTTGCCCTACAGCATACAAAAAAATTATACCTCTGCCTATACATCAGCACCACAGGTAACTTCCACAAAGCTGTGAACGATCTGAGACACAAGGGCCTTCTACGCCATCAAAAGGAACATAAAATTCAACATACCAATTAGGATCTGGCTAAAAACACTTGAATCCGTTATAGAACCCCATTGCCCTTTATAGTTGTGAGGTCTGGGGTCCGCTCATCAACTAAGAATTCACAATAGGACAAACACCAAATTGAGACTGCATGCAAAATTCTGCAAAACATATCCTCAGTGTACAACGTAAAACACCAAATAAAGCATGCAGAGCAAAATTATTCTGAGAGCCGCTAATTATCCAAATCTAGAAAAGAGACGTTAAATTCTACAACCACCTAAAAGGAAGCAATTCCCAAACTATTCATAACAAAGCCTACAGAGATATTAACCTGAAGAAGAGTCCCCTAAGCAAGCTGGTCCTGAGGCTCTGTTCAAACACAAACAGAACCCACAGAGCCCAAGGACAGCAACACAATTGACCCAACCAAATCATGAGAAAACAAAAAAGGTAATCATTTGACACATTGGAAAGAATTAGCAAAAAGAACTGAGCAAACTAGAACTCTATTTGTCCCTTAACAGAGAGTACACGGAGTGACAGAATACCTGGCCACCGTGACTGACCCAATCTCAAGGAAAGCTTGGACTATGTACAGACTCAGTGAGCATAGCCTTGCTATTGAGAAAGGCCGCGGTAGGCAGACCTGGCTCTCAAGAGAAGACAGGCTATGTGCACACTTCCCACAACATAAGGTGGAAACTGAGCTGCACTTCCTAACCTCCTGCCAAATGTATGACCATATTAGAGATACATATTTCACTTCGATTACACAGATTCAAAGAATTCAAAAACAATTATGATAAACTCCTATATCGATTGGGTAAAATACCACAGTGTGTCATCACAGGATGTCACGATCATCGTTGGAAGCATACTCGGACCAAAGCGCAGAGTGATCTGGATTCCACATATTTATTGATGTGAAACTTAGAACAAGACAAAATAAAGAAACAACGAAACATGAAGTTCTGGAGTGCTCACAGGCAGCTACACAAAAACAAGATCTCACACCAAAAACAAACATTGGGGAACTGCCTAAATATGATCCCCAATCAGAGACAATGATAAACAGCTGCCTCTGATTTGGAACCATACCAGGCCAACATAGAAATAAATAACCTAGATAGAAACACCCTCCCTATTTACACCCCGACCTAACCAAAATAGAGAATAAATAGGCTCTCTATGGTCAGGGCGTGACACAGGAGTACGATTTGTGACCTGTTGCCACAAGAAAAGGGCAACCAGTGAAGAACAAACACCATTGTAAATACAACCCATATTTATGTTTATTTATGTTCCCTTTTGTACTTGCAGTATTTTAATATTTTATGACATTTCAAATGTCTTTATTATTTTGGAACATTTGTGAGTGTAATGTTAACTGTTAATTTGTATTGTTTATTTCACTTTTGTTTATGATCTCCTTCACTTGCTTTGGCAATGTTAACATGTGTTTCCCATGCCAATGAAGCCCTTAAATTAAGATTAAATTGAGAGAGAGAGAGAGAGAGAGAGAGAGAGAGAGAGAGAGAGAGAGAGAGAAAAAAGTATTATTATTGTAGGCCTATTTATTAATCTAAGACTTCTTTAAATAGTCTATGCAAAAAGTGTTTTGTTTCAATTTGTAAAAAACAACATTTCAGTAGGTCCCTTCTTAAAATGGTCTTGTTGGAGCAGAACGTATATTAATTTCAAACTTTTACATTTGTTCATATTTATTTTAAGGTTAAAAGTAGGCCTGTTGTAAAATACATAGCATTAGCCTATTGCTGTTGGGTATGCCTATGGTAAGCAATCACCTTTGCTGATAATAGCTGCAATAATAGCCTATTTAAAACTGTTTTGAAAGTTTCATTCTGTTGAGCCATTTTCATTAAATCAAATTAAGTTCCGGCTGTATTTTATGTTTTCCGCATTAAGTCCTATAGGCCTATATCCATGCAATGCCCTGATGCATTTAACGCTCAAATCTCCAACAGCTGAACCGTGAGGTAGACAATTATTGTTTTAGGAAGGTAAAAACCAATAGACTATCAAGTTTTGAATATGCTACACATTGAAAAACAAGTTGTTTTTCTTTCATTTGTTATAGGCTAATTTTAAGGACACAGAACTGTGGATCATTATCACTTGTTTATCAATGATGCGGGCACATTGTCACGGAATTCTAGGAGTGGTGGGTGTAGAGTCAGGCGCAGAGAGCAATACTACAAATATATGTGTTTATGCGTTTATGACTTCGGTGGAAGTCGTGACACACTTGCTACTCTTGGATTTGAAAGGGTCTCTCAGATCTGAACCAGCATGGGTCTTTTTTGGCCTGTTTTCACCGGTCCTTTTCGGAATAAGTCTAACTGTCCTCGGGTCCATTCAGAACGGATATCCGTTTTAAAAAATTATAATTTATGCATATCGGGTAGGGTTTGGAAATACACAGATACATTTCGGAACGGGTCCAACTTTTTGGATCCATGAAGACCTCTAATTTGCACACCTGGGTTGTAAAATATTTGCACATTATTATTATAAAAACGTATTCAAGCTCTGTCAGGTTGGTGGCTGATCATTGCTAGACAGACATTTTTAAGACTTGCCATAGATTTTCAAGTTGATTTAAGTAAAAATTGTAACAATTTAAGTAGGCAAGTCAGTTAAGAACAAATTCTTATTTACAATGACTGCCTACCCTGGCCAAACCCTAACGACACTGGGCCAATTTGTGAACCACCCTATGGGACTCAAAATCACTGCCAGTTGTGATACAGCCTGGATTCGGACCAGAGTCTGTAGTGACACCTCTTGCACTGAGATGCAGTGCCTTAGAACACTGTGCCACTCAGGAGCCTTCAATGTCATCTTGGTAAGAAACTCCAGTGTATGTTTGGACTTGTGTTTTAGGTTACTGTCCTGCTGAAAGGTGAATTTGTCTCCTAGTGTCTGTTGGAAAGCAGACTGAACCAGGTTTTACTCTAATATTTTAGACTGTGCTTAGCTCTATTCCTATTCATTTATCCTAAAAACTCCCTAGTCATTGCCGATGATTAGCATACCCAGAACATTATGCAGCCCCCACCATGCTTGAAAATATGAAGATTGATATGTTGTGTTGGATTAGTCCCAAACATAACGCTTTGTATTCAAGACATAAAGTTCATTTCTTTGCCACATTTTTGGGGGGCAGTTTTACTTGAGTATCTTGTTGCAAACAGGATGCATATTTTAGAATATTTTTTTCTGTACAAGCTTCTCTTTCACTATTTGATTTAGGTTAGTATTGTGGAGTAACTAAAATGTTGATCCATCCTCAGTTCTCTTATCGCAGTCATTCAAATCTGTAACTGCTTTAAAATCACTGTAGTCCTCATGGTGAAATCCCTGAGCGGTTTCCTTCCTCTCCAGCAACTAAGTTAGGAAGGATGCCTGTATCTTTGTAGTGACTGGGTGTATTGATACACCATCCAAAGTGTAATTAATAATTTCACCATGCTCAAAGGGATATTCAATGTCTGCTTCTTTTTTCCCCCCCATCTACCAATAGGACCCCTCTTTGTGAGGCATTGTAAAACCTCCCTGGTTTTTGTGATTGAATCTGTGTTTGAAATTCACTGCTCGACTAGGGACCTTACATATAATTGGATGTGTGGTGTACAGAGGTGAGGTAGTCATTCAAAAATCTTGTTAAACACAATTATTGTACATAGAGTCAGTCCTTGAAACTTATTATGTGACATGTTTAGCAAATGTTGTTAGGACATGAACGTATTTAGGCTTGACATAACAAAGGCATTGAATACTTAATTAATTAATTCAGGCTAGAGAATATTTTTCTCCATTTCCTGTCTGACTGACACGTCCAATGTAAACTGCCTGTTATTCAGGCCCGGAAGCAAGGATATACATATAATAATTGGTACCATTGGATAGAAAACACTTTGAAGTTTGAAATGTTAAAATAATGCATAAGACCATAACACAATTGCTATGGTAGCCGAAAAACCAACTGGAAAATAATTTCTTTGGAGAGCCCGTGCTTTTTCAATGGAAAGCTATGGGTCCTATGCAATTCCAGCTCCCAGATTGCAATTCATATGGCTTCCACCAGATGTCAACAGTCTTTGTTCAAGGTTTCAGGCTTGTTTCTTTCCAAACACGGAAGAATTTTGAGTTTTGGTAGTTGGAGTCAGAGTTGGAAAAAAGTCTGTGCGAGTGCGACAAAGAGGAAGCACACTTGCTAGTTTTACTTTTCTATTGAACATAGATTTGAAGTCGGAAGTTTACATACACCTAGGTTGGAGTCATTAAAACTCATTTTTCAAACACTCCAAAAATGTTTTGTTTAACAAACTATAGTTTTGGCAAGTCGGTTAAGATATCTACTATGTGCATGACACAAGTAATTTTTCCAACAATTGTTTACAGACAGATTATTTCACTGTATCACAATTCCAGTGGTTCAGAAGTTTACATACACTAAGTTGACTGTGCATTTAAACAGCTTGCAAAATTCCAGAAAATTATGTTATGCTTTAGAAGTTTCTGATAGGCAAATTGACAACATTTGAGTCAATTAGAGGTGTACCTGTGGATGTATTGCAAGGCCTACCTTCAAACTCAGTGCCTCTTTGCTTGACATCATGGGAAAATAAAAAGAAATCAGCCAATAACTCAAAAAAATTGTAGACCTCCACAAGTCTGGTTCATCCTTGAAAGCAATTGCCAAACGCCTAAAGGTACCACGTTCATCTGTACAAACAGCAGTATGCAAGTATAAACACCATGGGACAAGGCAGTCGTCATACCGGCTTAGGAAGGAGACACGTTCTGTCTCCTAGAGATGAACGTACTTTTGTGCGAAAAGTGCAAATCAATCCCAGCAAACAGCAAATGACCTTGTGAAGATGCTGGAGGAGACAGGTACAAAAGTATCTATATCCACAGTAAAACGAGTCCTATATCGACATAACCTGAAAGGCGGCTCAGCAAGGAAGAAGCCACTGCTCCAAAACCGCTATAAAAAAACAGACTACAGTTTGCAACTGCACATGGGGACAAAGACTGTACTTTTTGGAGAAATGTCCTCTGGTCTGATGAAACAAAAATAGAACCCTTTGGCCATAATGACCATCGTTATGTTTGGAGGAAAAAGGGGGATGTCAGGGTTTTCCTGTGGTGAAGTAGAGGACCAAAACGCAGCGTGGTTATATTGACTCATGTTTAATAAAAACAGATAAACATGAACACTACAAAACAATAAACGTGGAAAACCAAAAACAGCCCTATCTGGTGCAAAACACAGAGACAGGAACAATCACCCCCAAACACAGTGAAAGTATGATTCTCAATCAGAGACAACTAATGACACCTGCCTCTGATTGAGAACCATACTAGGCCGAAACATAGAAAAACAAACAGACTGCCCACCCAACTCACGCCCTGACCATACTAAATAATGACAAAACATAGGAAATAAAGGTCAGAACGTGACAGTACACCCCCCCCCCCCAAAGGTGTGGACTCCGGCCGCAAAACCTTAACCTATAGGGGAGGGTCTGGGTGGGAGTCTGTCCGCGGTGGCGGCTCTGGCGCGGGTCGCAGACCCCACTTCAACATTGTCTTAGTCCGCTTTATTGTCCGCCTCCGTGGCTTTCTAACCATGGCCACCCCTCTCAATGACCCCACTGGACAGGGGGGCAGAAGTTCTGGACAGAGGGGCAGAAGTTCTGGACAGAGGGGCAGAAGTTCTGGACAGAGGGGCAGCAGCGCCGGACAGGCGGGAGACTCCGGCAGCAGCGCCGGACAGGCGGGAGACTCCGGCAGCAGCGCCGGACAGGCGGGACCACCTGCAGGGAGGAGACAGAGAAACAGCCTGGTGCGTGGGGCTGCCACAGGAACCACCAGGCTGGGGAGACCTTCAGGAGGCTTGGTGTTAGGAGGCACCTGAAGGACCGGGCTGTGGGGGAGCACTGGAGCTCTGGTGCGCAACCTTGGCACCACTTCCCCAGGCTGGACAACTACTCTAGCCCGGACCCTCCAGAGTGCAGGCACAGGTTGAACCGGGCTGTGGGTAAGCACGGGAGATCTAGTGCTTACTACACGCACCTCTCCCTTAGGCTCCACTCCCACATTTGCCCGGCACGAGCGGAGCGCAGGAGAGGACGCACTGCACCCTCCCAGCGCCCCGGAGACACAGCACGCAGAGCCGGCGCAGGATACCCTGGACCAAAACTGCGTACCGGCGACCAGACCCACTGAGCAGGCACCATACGCCCTGGCTCGATGCCCACACTCGCATGGCACTTTCGGGGGGCTGCCCTATAGCGCACCGGGCTATGGGCACGTACTGGCGACACCGTGCGCTTAACCGCATAACACAGTGCCTGACCAGTAATGCGCTGCTTATAATAAGCACGAGGAGTGAGTTCAGGTCTGCTACCTGGCCTAGTACCACACCTCGTCTGCCCCCCCCCCAAAAAAAATTGTGGGCTGCCTCTCGTACCTGTCGCACTGCTGTGCTGCCTCCTCATTTCGCCGGCTCCTCTCTCTGGCTGCCTCTGCTCTCCTAGCTGCCTCCACCTGTTCCCATGGAAGGCGATCCTTTCCCGCCAGGATCTCCTCCCAGGTGTAGCAACCCTTGCCGTCCAATACATCCTCCAATGTCCATTCCTCTTTGCGCCGCTGTTGTTGCTGCCTCTGTTTACCACGCCGCTTGGTCCTTGGTTGGTGGGTGATTCTGTCAGGGTTTTCCTGTGGTGAAGTAGAGGACCAAAACGCAGCGTGGTTATATTGACTCATGTTTAATAAAAACAGATAAACATGAACACTACAAAACAATAAACGTGGAAAACCAAAAACAGCCCTATCTGGTGCAAAACACAGAGACAGGAACAATCACCCCCAAACACACAGTGAAACCCAGGCTACCTAAAGTATGATTCTCAATCAGAGACAACTAATGACACCTGCCTCTGATTGAGAACCCTACTAGGCCGAAACATAGAAAAACAAACATAGACTGCCCACCCAATTCACGCCCTGACCATACTAAATAATGACAAAACATAGGAAATAAAGGTCAGAACGTGACAGGGGATGCTTGCAAGCCGAAGAACACCATCTCAACCGTGACGCTTGAGGGTGGCAGTGTCATGTTGTGGGGGTGCTTTGCTGCAGAAGGGACTGGTGCACTTCACAAAATAGATTGCATCATGAGGATGGAAAATTTAGTGGATAAATTGAAGCAACATCTCAAGACATCAGTTCGGAAGTTAAAGCTTGTCCGCAAATGGGTCTTCCAAATGGACAATGACCCCAAGCATACTTCCAAAGTTGTGGCAAAATGGCTTAAGGACAACAAAGTCAAGGTATTGGAGTGGCCATCACAAAGCCCTGACCTCAATCCCATAGAAATTTGTGGGCAGAACTGAAAAAGCGTGTGCGAGCAAGGAGGCTTAAAAACCTGACTCAGATACACCAGCTCTTTCAGGAGGAATGGGCCAAAATTCACCCAACTTATTGTGGGAAGCTTATGGAAGGCTACCCGAAACGTTTGACCCAAGTTACACAATTTAAAGGCAATGCTACCAAATACTAATGGAATGTATGTAAACTTCTGACCCATTGGGAATGTGATGATAGAAATAAAAGCTGAAATTAATCATTCTCTCTGCTATTATTCTGACATTTCATATTCTTAAAATAAAGTGGTGATCCTTATTGGCTTCTAAGACAGGGAATTATTACTACAATTAAATGCCACCAGATGTGAAAAACTGAAAAACTTTAAATGTATTTGGCTAAGATGTATGTAAACTTCCAACTTCAACTGTACTTCTTTCCATATGAAATATTATAGTTTAATTACATTTTAGGGTACCCGGGGATTGAATATAAATGTTTTTTGACTTGTTTAGCGGTAGATTTTTGGATTCCTTTCTCTGCATGTTGAATGAGTGGATTACTCAAATCGATGGCAACTAAACTGACTTTTTGGGATATAAAGAAGGATTTTATCTAACAAAACGACCATGCATGTGGTAGCTGGGACCCTTGGAATTGCAAATCAGAGGAAGATTTTCAAAAGTAAGTACATTTTATCGCTATTTGTGATTTTACGAAGCCTGTGCTCGTTGAATAATATTTTGATGTGGGGTGCCGTCCTCAAACAATCGCATGGCATGCTTTCACTGTTAAACCTATTGTAAATCGGACAATGCAGTTGGATTAATACGAATGTAAGCTTTTAACCGATATAAGACACTTGTATGTACCTATTCATCATTTTTATGATTATTTATTTGAATTGTGCGCCCTCCAATTTCACCAGAAGTTGTCGACAGGTGTCCTGCTGATGGGACGCCTAGCCCTAAGAAGATGACACAAGACATTTCAGCTTTTCTTTTTTTATTAATTTGTAAACATTTCGAAAAACAGAATTCCACTTTGACATGATGGTGTATTATTTGTAGGCCAGTGAATTAATCCATTTTAAATTCAGGCTGTCACAACAAAATGTGGAAAACGTCAATGGGTGTGAATATTTCCTGATGGTACTGCATGTTCCATATATATTTATGACAGGGGGGTTTGAGAGACAATGGACATTGTGTAGGGCACAAAGGCCTATATGTCTACATGATATAGTGCAACGGTACTAACACAATAAGAACACCTCGAACATCAAGAATCAGGCTAGGCTGCATACATCCGCACACTTGCATTGTCACTTTCTCTCCTGAAAAGCTCCTTTGTAGTTTGGCACTGCGCCAGATCCAGTCAATGGAAATACAGTAGCAACAAGGATCTTAGCCATTCAACCCACTGCCTGTTCACCCCTCTGCCATCTAGAGGGCGGAGACCGGTGCATCAAAGCTGGGACAGAGAGAATGAAAAACAGCTTCTATCTTAAGGCCATCAGACTATTAAATAGTCACTACTAGCCGGCATCCGCCCAGTACCCTGCCCTGAACCTTAGAGACTGCTGCCTTACGTATGTACAATGCCTTGAACAAGTATATGCCCCTTTATAATTTTCACTACTTTTGCATGTTTTTGATACTGAATCTTATCCGATCTTCAACCAAAATGTAATATTAGATAAAGGGAACCTGAGTGAAAAAAAACAACAACAATTTAATACTTATTTCATTTAATTCATAAACAAAGGTGTGCAACACACAATGCCCCTATGTGAAAAAAGTGATTGACCCCTTAACTCAATAACTGGTTGTGCCAACTTTAGCTGCAATGACTCCAACCAAACACTTCCTATAGTTGTTGATTAGTCTCTCATGTCACTGTGGAGGAATTTTGCCCCACTATTCCATGCAGAACTGCTTTAACTTAGTGACATTTGTGGGTTTTCAAACATGAACTGTTCATTTAAAGTCCTGCCACCACATCTCAATTGAAATTAGGTTTGGACTTTGACTAGGCCAATCCGAAATGTCAGATTTGTTGCTTTTTAGCCAATTTCATGTAGACTTGATTGGGTGTTTTGGATCATTGTCTTGCTGCATGACCCAGGCACCCAGAGACTCCTGTAGAATTATCTGATACATGGTTTCTTCTATTAAGGCAAGTCGTCCAGGTCCTGAGACAGCAAAGCATCCCCAAACCATCACACTACCACCACGATGCTTGACCGTTGGTATAAGGTTCTGACACTTTTGGAACACTTCCATGACATTTCACATGTGAAAACGTGTTTTTTGTAACACTTCATATGTGACATTTCACATGTGAAAATGTTTCCAAATATGCAATTCCTTGTGTTGTCGCTGTTCAGTTAAATTAAGACCCCACCTGGGATATGAACTCAAAATCTCTTGATATGAGGGACACTGATCTCTCTGCTGCAGCACAAAGTATCTAGCATTACTTTAACATTGATTACCTATAATACATCTCTGCACCTAGCAAAAGAGTGCCATCTGCCCTGCTATTTTAATTATCAGTTAATCTGACTTACTCTCATCATTGATTTAATTTACTTATTTAAACAATTGTAATGTTTTCTGTATATTCCTAATATTTGTTGGGCATTATATTATGTTATAATGATACTCCTCAATCAGTAAATCACTATAATAAATATATACAGTACCAGTCAAGTTTGGACACACCTACTCATTCCAGGGTTTTTCTTTATTTTTACTATTTTCTACATTGTAGAATAAAAGGTGAAGACATCAAAACTATGAAATAACACATATGGAATCATGTACTAACTATAAAAGTGTTAAACAAATACAAATATATTTTATATGTGAGATTCTTCAAAGCAGGCACCCTTTGCCTTGATGACAGCTTTATTGTTAAAGTGTAGGTTTTCGATTCACCATTTTTCCACCTCGACGACATCCTCGTTTTCTCACACTCAGCCTAAGAACACGTGCTCCACGTCCGACAGGTTCTCCAGTGCCTCCTGGAGAACCAGCTTTTTGTGAAAGCGGAGAAATGTGAATTCCATCGCTCCACCATCCCCTTCCTTAGTTACATCATCACTGCAAGGAATATTCAGATGGAAGGTGAGAGCGTGGGGGATTGGCCCCAGCCTATGTCCAGTTTGCAGCTACAACGTTTCTTGGGATTTGACAACTTTTATCATCACTTTGTCCAGGGTTACAGCACCCGGGCTTTCCCCTGTCTGCAATCACCCTTCCCAAGGTTCTGTTCACGTAGTCCCCAGCTGCTGACCGGGTGTTCCGAGACCTCAAGCACTGCTTCACCCACAGCTCCCATATTGGTTAATCCTGACCCGTGGTGGAGGCCGACGCTTCGGATGTCGGTGTGGTGGCTGTCCTGTCCCTCCGTTCAGCCCTGGACCTCAAGTTACATCCCTGCACCTTCTTCTCCCGTTGCCTCAACGCCACAGAGAGGAATTACGATGTGGGTAATTGTGAGCTTCTCACGGTGAAGATAGCATTAGAGGAGTGGAGGCACTGGTTGGAGGGGGAAGAACATCCGTTCATTGTGTGGATGGATCACAAGAACCTGGAATATCTCAGGCGCCAACAAGTGTCTCAATTCCAGGCAAGCTAGGTGTGCCCTGCTTTTCACCTGGTTTAACTTCTCCCTCTCCTACCGACCGGGATCCAAGAACATCAAGCCGATATAGCCCTGTGACTACACCCTCGGACGCCACGACCATCCATCCCACCTCGTGCCTGGCGATGACACTCGGCTGGGGAATAGGGAAGCAGGTCCGTGAGGCGCAGCGTTCCCAGCCAAACCCCGGGGAGAGGGGGGAGGGACAGATAACCGGATGTTTGTTCCTGACGCTGTCCACCCCTCGAACCTGGAGTGGCCACACTCCTCCAGGTTTACCTGCCACCCAGGCTCCCATCGGACCCTGGGCTTTGTGCAGCAATGCTTTTGGTGGCCTACCATGGTTCCGGATGTCTCCACGTTCGTCTCCACACCCACCTGCACGATCTGTGCGCAGAACAAGACTCCTTGGCAAGCTCCGGTGGGTCTCTTTCAACCACTGTCTGTCCCTCACTGTCCCTTGTCTCACATATCCCTGGACTTCGTCATGTGTCTCCCCCGTCTGATGTCCAAACTACTGCCATACTGACAGTAGTGGACCGGTTTTCCAAAGCCGCCCATTTCACTCCTTTCCCCAAGCTACCGTCTGCCAAAGAGACGGCCCAGCTCATGCGGCAGCACGTCCTCCGCATCCATGGACTCCCGGTGGACATAGTCTCCGACCGGGGTCCTCAGTTCTCGTCTCGAGTTTGGAAGGCGTTCTGCACTCTCATTTGGTCGTCGGCCAGCCTGCCCTCCGGATTCCACCCTCAGCCCAATGGCCAGTCGGCGCAAGTCATTCAAGACCTGGAGACGACTCACTGCCTTGTTTCCGTCAACCCCACCACCTGGAGCCAGCAACTCATGTGGGTTGACTACGCCCGCAACACCCTCCCCTGCATTGCCATCAGGCTCCCACCTTTCGAGTGTTCCCTTGGTTATCAGCCCAAGCTCTTCGCGAAGCAAGAGGAAGAGGTCAGCATACCTTTGCTCCAGGTGTTTGTCCACCGCTCTCACCATACCTAGAAGAGAGCCCGGCGGCTCTTCTTAAGACCACCTCCAGGTATCGACAACAAGTGTATCGCCACAGGACCCCGGCTCCCCAGTATCGTCTCAGTAGGGTATAGCTGTCCTCCTGGTGGAGTCCTGCAAACTTTCCCCATTTTATTGGCCCTTTCCCCATCTCCAAGATCATTAGCCCCTCTGCTGTTCGTCTTCTGTTGCCCCATACCCTCCGTATACACCAGGTGGCGCCCCTAGAGGGGGGGTACTGTCACCCTCTGATCTGTTTCACCTGTCCTTGGGATTATCTCCACACCCTGCCAGGTGTCGCCCATCTTCCCCATTATCCCCAGTGTATTTATACCTGTGTTCTCTGTTTGTCTGTTGCCAGTTAATTTTGTTTTGTCAAGCCTACCAGCGTTTTACCCTTGCTCCTGTCTTTCTCTATTTCCTGTTTTCTTGTTTTCCCAGTTTTGACCATTCTGCCTGCCCTGACCCTGAGCCTGCCTGCTGTTCTCTACCTTTCGGACTCTACTCTGTATTACTGACCTCTGCCTGCCCATGACCTGTTGTTTGGACTGCCCCCCTGTTTTTGTAATAAACTTTTGTTACTTCGAAACTTTCTGCATCTGGGTCTTCTCCTAAACCTTGACATTAGTTGCCACTACAGAATGGCTTCTCACTGAAATGAACTGCTCTTACAGGCTACACTTAATCGCAATGCTGAGGTGTGTTTCCTCTTGTTTCTCCAGTCACTTTGAGTTTACTCCCTGCTCTGCTTCATGCTATCTGACCAGTGCTCTGGGATTTTCAGATTTGTCCAGTTCAAAGATGGATGTACAACCAGACAGAGACATACATATTCAGATGTAAGAAATATACAAGCACGTGCACATAATACAAATACATATGCAAATTCCCACTTAGACACACAGGCACAGACAGACACACACAGACCCGCACACACACACATTTGCGGCTTGTGTCAAATCCTCTGCAAAGACGCTCTAATAGCAAAGTAAATCGTCCGAGAAAAATCAATTTACAAAATTGCTTGAATTCTTGCAGGCATGTTTCATTGTCATTAAGGGATCACAGAGAGGGGAGAGGATGAAATTAATGTATCCCATTGCTTAGGGGGGCAAGTGCAAAGCTAGCACTACTGCCTCCAAGGGCATATTCATTTTACTCTCTTTCCCTGTGTCTTGTGGTAATGCTCCCCTTTTCTCTTCCTCTCTTTTTCACTCTATTAATAGTAACCCTTAAATGATGAAGGAATGTTAAGAAACTCATCTACATAAAGAGTATGGGTAGAAGCATTGGGGCAAATCCATGCCAGCATGATCCAAAACTATTGTGGGTATCTCCAATTGTTCTCTCAATTTTCACATAACTTAATTGGGAGGAAAAATGGTTGCTTTTTACAATTTTAACACTTTTTTTTAATCATGATGAATGTGGCCATTTTAATTTTTAGACCCATGCATGATGTGTCTTGCCCCACGTTTGATTATTGGTATTGGTACACTTATTTATTTGAGGAATTATAGCCTCATCCCAAGAGCTCAAGACATATTATTGGTCTGGTTCGCTGGTTTATGAGAAATCCCCCGTACTTTGTGAGATATGCCCATCTTTGAAACACGCTTGAAATAAAGACGACCTGGAACGTGCCCAGAATTTTGTGTTGACACTGACATTATGTGACAGTGCGTCGTGAGGAATTAGGATAGACGTGGCTAGGAGAAGTGTGGAAAGGCAGGGAAGATGGCGGAAGCGGAGGTTCTGTTTAAAACTGGTGAATCATCAAGTGTAGATGAGAGTGAGAAGGAATCAATTACAGTAAGTTTCTATCCAACCATTTTATGGTAAAGTACATGTCGGATAAAAAATGTCAGGACAGGCCTGATGGAAATATAACATGCTTTAGTAAACTTTCTACATTAATTGTGCAAAAAAAAAGTCTGGAGACGCTTTTATGCACAATATTGATATAATAACATCATATCAAAATTAAGTCATGCGATGACATGTTGTGTGGTCCTCCTACAACGACTCATCGGGAAAGCTTGCAGTTTATTAGGTTACAGATTCAATAATTTATTATGAACTTCGCAAGGTGGTGAAAGTGCTAGGTGATGAGCTTGATGGTCCTTCACAATAAATATTGAGGGTCTTATTCTGGACATGATAATCAATGCCTAGCTACCGTTTGACAAATACAAATCTTGCTATTTTGCCCATAATAATAATCTCATCATGTAGGCTATACGAGCACTCTAGCCAACAGCACGCAACATCACTGTCAGCGTCGTGTGTATAGGTGGCAGGGAAGTCAGGCGCAGGAGAGTCAAAATGAAGTGTAAATGGAGTCTTTTAATAAATGTCAACAGAACATGCTCCATAACACTAAAACGTACAGACATGAAAAAACATGGGACGAGGACCCGTCGCGCACCAACACAACAAAATAACAACACTGACAATTAAACAATATCTGACACAGACATGAGGGTAAACAGAGGGTTAAATATACAACAGGTAATGAATGGGATTGAAAACAGGTGTGTGTGAAGACAAGACAAAACCAATGGAAAATGAAAAATGGATCAATGATGGCTAGAAGACCGGTGACGTCGAACGCCGAGCACCGCCCGAACAAGGAGAGGCAACGACTTCGGCAGAAGTCGTGACAATCAGGAGAGTTGACAATGCAAACCCATTTTATCAGCCTTCTATCTGTAACAACTCAATTTGATGGTGGGAAAAAAAAGTGAATATTGAAAAAAAAGAAACAAGATAAGTTAAGGAGTGGTGGAATCTAGTAAACCCAAGCCTAGTTCTGGCTATTTCTTAGTCCGAGTGAGGGCTTTGGACCGATGGAGTTACTTTTGAGATCTGTATATCATCTTGATGAAAATCATAGATGTGTTGGATGAGGTGGTAGCAGTGAGAATAACAAGAAGTGGGATAATTTTGTTTTTTTGTGTTTGCGGAGCAGAAGGAGCGTGATTTGCAACTCAAAAAGATATAGGTTTGGAATGTGTCATTTGTGGATCTTTAAAGCAGGGTGCCAATCAAGGGGGTTATCTCTGGGGTTAATTCAAAGGATTTAACCAAAGAAGTAGATGGAATGGTTGGTGCACACAGAGGTGAAATCTGAAAAAAAATTGGCATAATTGTGAGTGCGGCTTTTAGTGAGTGCGGCTTTTTTTTAACGTTTTTTTAGGACTTTTACAGCAGAGACAAGGAATCCTATATCCTATAGGTGACTGTTCTGCCCTCACAGGCTCCTGAGTCTGTGTAGGGATGTGATTTGGACTATGACTGAAGTATTCAGATGGGTTTTTATGGCTAGCTAGCACAAGGTAAAACCTAAAACATCTTTTAGAATACACCAATTCTGCTAGACGATTTAGAACAAGATAATCTTTGGCAAGATATAGATAGATAGCTAGCTAAATAACTAGCTAAGTAGATCACATTTGCTGGCTAGATTGATAGTTAGCAAACATTTGTTGCCAGTTAGCTAGCTAATATGACAGAGTTTCCAGAAAATGTGTTTAATTTAGGGGGGGGTGAGCACACTAACTAGCTAGCTACTTGCCTAACCTTAGCAAACTCAGGTACATTCTCTAGGTAGGTAGCTGGCACGTTAGCTAGCTTGCATCCTTTGTCTGCACACTAACATGAGTGGTTACAATTTTAAGACTAACTTACTAGCTAGCTAGCTAACTAGCTGGTTTATTAGCAAACATTGTGATAACTAGCTAACCCCTTTCATCTGTGGTGGCTATCACTGTTTGCAAGTAATGTCAAGCATTATATATATTATTATTATTATTATTAGCTAGCAGTGGATAACATAACTAGCTAAGCCTAAATTGTACAAATCATGATAATGATGATAGTAGGGTGTCTACTGTATGAAAGATGGACATAAATTCATCTTCTCTCCCACAGATTCCCATAAATGTAATCACATTTGATTTGTGACATGCTTCGTAAACAACAGGTGTAGACTGAAAGGGAAATGCTTACTAAAGGGCCCTTGCCAAAAATTCAGAGAACAAAAATAGAGAAATTATATAAAAGTAAAACATGTAATAATAAAAGTAATAATAAATACACAGTGAGTAACGATAACTTGGCTTAAGATCTTAAGACTCCAGGCTGAACAAGAAATAAATAGATGACACAGAAAGGGAATATGAGATCCTATGTTGTATTATAAATAGTTCATCTGTATTAGCTATACCAATGAGACAGATTTGAGTAGTTGCAATTAAAATAGTTTTCCCAATGTACCCTTCTATTAAGCTACATTTTGTTCTTACTATGTATTGCATGTTTATGAGGACACTATATGCTGTTAGAAATGTTTGTGACACATTAATAAAAATGGACAGAAGAGTTCCAATGTCTTTAAAGATGTATTTTCATCAGCAAAAATGTTAGTAACTCACTTGCTGATGGTCAGTGGATTGCAACTTTCAAATAGTGTATCATTTGAGCAATTATAAATGTTAACTCAGTTCTGAATGTTAATATGTGTGTGAATTTAAGATAAATGTCAGTGCATTCAGAAAAGTATTCAGACCCCTTGACTTTTTCCACATTTTGTTACGTTACAGCCTTATTCTAAAATAGATGGAATACTTCCCCCCCCCCCCATCAATCTACAACCATTAAACAGTTAATAAAAATGTGTTTGCACATTTATTACAAATGGAAACCAGAAATAGTTTATTTACATAAGTATTCAGAGCCTTTGCTATGAGACTCAAAATTGAGTTCAGGTGCTTCCTGTTTCCATTGATCATTCTTGATGTTTCTACAACTTTATTGGAGTCCACCTGTGGTAAATTCAATTGATTGGAGAGACCTGTCTATATAAGGTCACACTGTTCACAGTTCACGTCAGAACAAAAATCAAGTCATGAGGTCGAAGGATTTGTCCGTAGAACTCAGAGACAGGATTGTGTTGAAGCACAGATCTGGGGAAGGGTACTAAAACATGTCTGCAGCATTGAAGGTCCCCAAGAACTCAGTGGCCTCCATCATTCTTAAATGGAAGGAGTTTGGAACCACCAAGACTCTTCCTAGAGCTGCCGCCCGGCCAAACTGAGCAATCGGGGGAGAATGACCTTGGTCGGTCATCGAGGTGACCAAGTACCCGATGGTCACTCTGACAGAGCTCCAAAGTTCCTCTGTGGAGATGGGAGAACCTTCCAGAAGGACAACCATCTCTGCAGTTCTCCACCAATCAGGCCTTTATGGTAGAGTGGCCAGACGGAAGCCACTCCTCAGTAAAAGGCACATGACAGCCCGCTTGGAGTTTTCCGAAAGGAACCTGAAGGACTCTCAGACCATGAAAAGCAATATTCTCTGGTCTGATGAAACCAAGATTGAACTCTTTGGCCTGAATGCATCGCTGTCATCAAGGCAAAGGGTGGTTAATTAGAATAATCTCAAATATAAGATATATTGTTTAACATTTGTTTGTTTACTACATGATTCCATACGTGTTTTTTCATAGTTTTAATTTCTTCACTATTATTCTGCAACATAAAAAAATATATGTACAAAAAAAGAGAAACGCTTAAATTAGTAGGTGTGTCCAATGTTTTGGCAGTAGAATAGCCTTACTGAGGAGCTCAGTGACTTTCAACATGGAACCGACATAGGATTCCACCTTTCCAACAAGTCAGTTCGTCAAATTTCTGCCTGGCTAGAGCTGCCCCGGTCAACTGTAAGTGCTGTTATTGTGCCAGTGACTGGAACGAATTGCAAAAAATCTCTGAAGCTGGAGTCTTACATCTCCCTCTCTAACTTTAAGCATCAGCTGTCAGAGCAGTTTACCGATCACTGTACCTGTACACAGCCAATCTGGAAATAGCACACCCAACCACTTCATCCTCATATTATTACTTACCCTCTTGCTCTTTTGCACCCCAGTATCTCTACTTGTGCATCATCATCTGAACATCTATCACTCCAGGATTAATGTTAAATTGTAATTATTTTCACCTCTATGGCCTATTTATTGCCTACCTCCCTGCTCTTCTACATTTGCACACACTGTACATAGATTTTAGATTTTTCTTTTCTATTGTGTTATAGACTGGACGTTTGTTTATGTTTAACTCTGTGTTGTTGATTTTTGCTTTATCTTGGCCAGGTCGCAGTTGTAAATGAGAACTTCTTCTCAACTGGCCTACCTGGTTAAATAAAGGTGCATTTTAAAATAAGAATCAGAACAAGCTCACAGAATGGGACTGTTGAGTGCTGAAGCACGTAGCACTTCAAAATAGTCTGTCCTCTTTTGCAACACTCATTGCCAAGTTCCAAACTGCCTCTGGATGCAAATGTAGCAAAATAACTGTTCATCGGGAGCATCATGAAATGGGTTTCCTTGGCCGACCAGCTGCACATAAGCCTAAGATCACCATGCGCAATGCTAAGTGTTGGCTGAAGTGGCATAAAGCTCACCGCCATTGGACTCTGGAGCAGTGGAAACACGTTCTCTGGAGTGATCACGCTTCATCATCTGGCAGTCTGACGACAAATCTGGGTTTGGCAGAAGCCAGGAAAACGTGACCTGCACCAATGCATAGTGCCAACTGTAAAGTTTGGTGGAGGAGGCATAATGGTCTTGGGCTGTTTTTCATGGGTCAAGCTAGGCAATATCAGTGCGAGCCAGGACTAATCGCCCAACATCAGTGTCTGACCTCACTAATGCTCTTGTGGCGGAATGGAAGCAAGTCCCAGCAGCAATATCCCAACATCTAGTGGAAAGCCTTCCCAGAAGAGTGAAGGCTGTATAGCAGCATAGGGGGGGACCAACTCCATTTTAATGCCTACGATTTTGGAACGAGATGTTCGACAAGCAGTTGTCCGCATACTTTTGGTCATGTATTGTGTGACTTTGAATATATATATATATACAGTACCTCTCCCATTGGCATTCCTGTTTCTTCTGTAGATGTTTTAACCATGTATTGCTACGACAGTGTCATCAAAGGAATGATCTAATTGAGTTTCAGAGACAGCCGGTATATGAATGTTGTCTGATGTTAGCAAGTTTCTCATTAATAAAATTGATAATTTCTTCAAAAGTACCAGAGAGCACACTCTGGAATTAAGATGTGTTTTCAAGGGTATATTGTTCCAAACAATGTCTATAGTTAAGCAAAATCAAAAAGGGTACTTTTGAGATATGAATAATAATATTTTTTTAATGTTGAATGAATTCACATGAAATATATATTTCAGACGAATGTGCACACTATAAGGAGTATAATGACACCAAGATGTTTTCCGCATCATGTACGGTTCACGGATCATAGGGTCTTACAGGAGGCATGTATAGGTCTAACAAGGGCCTCATGATTTTCAACCCCAAAAATTGTGATACAAATGTCAAAAATCTTTTCTGGTTATGCTGGCATGGAATCACCAAATGGTTCTCAGTCAATCAAAAGGAAATATATATTCATTCACTTCTGCTGCTGACCAGACAGTTGACCAGACATTGCCTTTGGAAAGTATTCAGACCACTTGACTTTTTGCCAAATTTTGTTATGTTACAGCCTTATTCTAAAATAGATGACATGGTTTCCCCCCTCATCAATCTACACACAATAACCTTAATGACAAAGTAAAAACTTTAAAAAAAAAAAACATTTTTGCAAATGTATTAAACATTTTAAACTGAAATATCACATTTTCATAAGTATTCAGCCCCTTCAGCCCCTTCAGACTCAGTACTTTGTTGAAGCACCTTTGGGAGTGATTCTTGGGTACGACACTACAAGCTTGGCACACCTTTAACAATGTTGCGGTCATGTTGAGTTGCTACCAAGCTGTGTTTTCACGTGTTGCTGCCATGCTCTGTTGTCGTCTTAGGTCTCTCTTTGTGTAGTGCTGTGGTGTCTCTCTTGTCATGATGTGTGTTTTGTTTTTATTTTGAATCTCAGCCCCCTGTCCCCACAGTCGGCCTTTTGCCTTTTGGTAGGTCGTCACAGTAAACACGAAGTTGTTCTTAATTAACTGACTTCCCTAGTTAAATAAAGGTTCAATAAAATCAAATAAAAATGTAATCGATTTTAGAATGAGGCTGTAACGTAACAAAATGTGGAAAAAGTCATTGTGTTATGAAGATTCAACAGCTTCAGGTAAAGACTTCCTTGGCTCTGTGCTCTGCTACGGTAACACAAAGCATCCTCAGAGTACTGACTGCAGCAGCATTACGAGGTATTGTGTATGTGCGAGTTTCTCTGCGTAGCTTTGAGAATAGTTTCACTTTTTGAAAGTGCCACCAGACATGCTGTCATTCTCATTCAAAACCCGTGCTATGGGGTTTGACACAAAACAGCTTCAAATGTATGAATTGCAGAGTTTTTATAACCATTCTAAGCAGCCATTAACTGATTTTTTTTTTTTCAATTTTGATTTTTTAAATTTTTATTCGGAACTATTAAGAGAAGAAATGCAGCAACACAAACAGACCCAAGGTTGAGCAACCAACCTCCCATCCACCCACATCCACATCCACTGCCATCAAACTCATTAACTCGACATGATTTAGTACAAACCAAAAGCATGTACGTACACCACCACTGACTGAAGGAGCGAGCCTCAACTTCCTACTTCCTCTGTTTCATAACCAATGCTTAATTTAGATCTGTCTCTCTCGTTTCGCTCTGGTAATTAGCCCATGAAATACGTCAGGCTCACATGAGTGGCCAGATATTGGATTCGTCCCAAACTGCACCCTAATCACTACTTTTGGGCTCTCGTCAAATGGCAACCCTATTCCCTTTATAGTAGTGCACTACAAAGGGAATAGAGTGCCATTTGGGACGAAGGCATTGTTAAGAACGACCAGTCCTTGAGCAGAACTCCTGTGAAACCATCTGTTCCTGCATGTACAGTCACTCTGCCATTGCTCAAACACCACCCTAAAGTACCACAGAGATCTACGAAGGGAGAACCACTCCAGCTTTAAATCAGTCAAAGCTCTGAGGAACACAACATATGCTAATTATGTAACATTGTGTTAGGCTTTGACTGATGCTTTTTCCAGTAACATACAAACACTTGTAGTAATTTCCTGCAGTCAAATTACATTGTGGAATGTTATTAATATTTCTTTGAACGTCATTAATAAAAAATATCTCAAAACACCTACCGAAAATCTGTTTTTATGACAAACAATCTTGTTATATTTCAGTCTTCTGTGATGTACACTGAACAATCATATACACTTCCGTTCAAAAGTTTGGGGCCATTTAGAAATGTCCTTGTTTTTGAAAGAAAAGCAACATTTTTGTCCATCAAAATAGATCAGAAAAATAATAAACAAATCGATCAGAAATACAGTCTAGACATTGTTAATGTTGTAAATGACTATAGTAGCTGGAAACTGTATATGTTTTTTATGGAATATCTACATAGGCGTACAGAGGCCCATTACCAGCAACCACCACTTCTGTGTTCCAATGGCACGTTGTGTTAGCTAATCCAAGTTAATTATTTTAAAAGGCTAACTGATCATTAGAAAACCCTTTTGCAATTATGTTAGCACAACAGAAAACTGTTGTTCTGATTAAAGAAGCAATAAAACTGGCCTTCTTTAGACTAGTTGAGTATCTGGAGCATAAGCATTTGTGGGTTCGATTACAGGCTCAAAATGGCCAGAAACAAAGAACTTTCTTCTGAAACTCGTCAGTGTATTCTTGTTCTGAGAATTGAAGGCTATTCCATGCAAGAAATTGCCAAGAAACCAAAGATCTCGTACAACGCTGTGCACTACTCCCTTCACAGAACAGTGCAGACTGTCTCTAACCAGAATAGAAAGAAGAGTAGGAGGCCCCGGTGCACAACTGAGCAAGAGGACAAGTACATTAGAGTGTCTAGTTTGAGAAACTGACGCCTCACAAGTCCTCAACTAGCAGCATCATTAAATAGTACCTGTAAAACACCAGTCTCAACATCAACAGTGAAGAGGCCACTCCGGGATGCTGGCCTTCAAGGCAGAGTTCCTCTGTCCAGAGTCTGTGTTCTTTTGCCCATCTTAATCTTTTATTTTTATTGGCCAGTCTGAGACATGGCTTTTTCTTTACAACTCTGCCTAGAACTCTGCCACTGGTTTCAACTGTACCAGGCAGATAGCAGACAGTGTCTACTGTATGCGAGTGGTTTGCTGATGTCAACATTGTGAACAGTGTGCCGCATGGTGGCGGGGAGGTTATGGTATGGGCAGGCATAAGTTACGGACAATAAACACAATTGTATTTTATTTGCAAGCAATTTAAATGCACAGAGAAACCGTGAAGAGATCCTGAGGCCCATTGTCGTGCCATTCATCCGCCGTCATCACCTCATGTTTCAGCATAAAAATGTATGGCCTCATGTCACAAGAACCTATACATATTTACAGGAAGAAGAACATATCCTAGTTGCATACTCACCAGACATGTCACAGATTGAGCATGTTTGGGATGCTCTGGATTGACATGTACAACAGCTCGTTCCAGTTCCCGCTAATATCCAGCAACTTCATTAAAACAAATATATATATACTTTTACTTTTTACCCCAATTTCGTGATATCTGATTAGTCGTTTCAGTCTTGTCTTATCGCTGCAACTCCCTAGTCTGTAGTGAAGCCTCTAGCACTGCAAAGCAGTGCCTTAGACCACTGTGCCATTCGGGAGAGCTATCCAGCAACTTCGTAGAGCCATTGAAGAGGAGTGGGACAACAATCCACAGGCCACAATCAACAGCCTGATCACCTCTCGCACTGCATGAGGTTAATGGTGGTCACACCAGATACTGATACTGACTGGTTTTCTGATCCACGCCCTTACCTTTTTTAAAAAACTTATCTGTGACCAACCGATGCATATCTGTATTCCCAGTCATGTGAAATCCATAGATTAGGGCCTAATTAATTTATTTCAATTGACTGATTTCCCTATATGAACTGTAACTCAGCTGACATATGGAATTGTTTTAAGAAGGTCATACCATGGATCATTTAGCAATTTGATTTTGAATTGTAAGACCCCTTAAGGATTCCACAAAATACATTTAAAAAATGTATTAGGTTAAATACTGAATTTGGCCTTTGCTACTGCTTTACTACTATAGCCCAAAGAAACACATTGATTAACACATTCATGAATGACAAAAAATACAGTAAAATAATCAATTATAAGGAATGAGGTTTTGAAGTGTCTCTCCTATATCTAGGAGATATAAGAAAACTCAGGAATGGTGCCGGAGGAGATGCCTGCCGTTTTACGGGCTCCTAAACAATTGTGCTATTTTGTGTTTTGTTTTGCATTGTTTGTAACTTATGTTGTCCATAATGTTTTGGCCACCATCTGATATGACCGAAAAGAGTTTCTGGATATCAGAACAGCTAATGATCACCTCGAACTGGACAAAGGTTTTTTCTTTAACGAGTCAGACACAAAGGATTTACTGCTGGTACCGAACCAGGCCCAAATCCTTGTCATTCGAGTGAAGAAGAGATGCCGATACAGGGGACGCAGGTGCCTTGTAAGAATTAGTCGCCAATACCATCTGTCCTATTGGCCAACATGCAATAATTGGAGTATAAACTGTATGAGCTCTGTTCGAGACTATCCTACCAACGGGACATTAAAAACTCTAATATCTTATCTTTCACAGAGTCTTGGTTGAACGACGACATGGATAATATACAGTCGGCTGGGGTCTTTTCCGTGCATCGGCAAGACAGAACTCCTACCTATGGTAAGACATGGGGTTGTGGGCTGTGTCTATTTGTCAATCACAGCTGGTGTGCGAAATCTAATATTAAGTAAATCTGTAGGTTTTGCTCATCTGAGGTAGAGTATCTCATGAAAAGCTGTAGACCACAGAGCTTTCATCTATATTTTCCGTAGCTGTCTATTTACAACCACAAACCACAGCTGGCACTAAGACCGCACTCAACGAGCTGTATAAGGCTATAAGCAAACAAGAAAATGCTCTTCCAGAGTTGCTGCTAGTAACCGGGGATTTTAATCAGTGGTGTAAAGTACTTAAAACCTCTTATGGATCATGCAAATTTTCGCAGCTTTTTGTTAAAAATCGCGCAACATTTCAAAGTCCTGCTACTCATGCCAGGAATATAGTATATGCAAATGATAAGTATGTGTGTATAGAAAACACTCTGAAGTCTCTAAAACTGGTTAAATCGTGTCTGTGGCTATAACATAACGTGTTTAGGAGTAAAAATCCTTCGAAAAACTGTTCTCCAAAAACACAAAAAATATATTAATCCGCCAGTCAATGTATTGTTTAAGGCGACTGCAAATACATGAAGATGCCCTGTAAACGCCTACAGCTTCCACACGATGTCGCCAGTGCTGGCATTTCTAGCAGACTTAATCCTTGGTTGTATGACGTTTTGGCCTTTCCTGTTTTAGTCTCTCAACAGGATGTTGTTAAAATGAAAAATGCTGATTTCAAGACTAGCTGCTATCGAATACAGATCGCCCCGTGATGAATTGTATAGATTATTAACGTTTATTAATACCTAAAGTTGGTTTAGAAAAGTAGTTTGAAGTGTTTTGTAAAAGTTTATAGGGAACTTTTGTCATTTTAAAAAGTGACGTTGCGTCTTGTAAAAGGGAATATTCCTGGATCAGACCGGTCTTCAGAAAACGACATTTTGGCTATACAATGACGGATTTAATCGGGAAAAAGACCCAATTGTGATGTTTATGGGATATATAGGAGTGCCAAGAAAGAAGCTCGTCAAAGGTAATGAATGTTTTATATTTTATTTCTGCGTTTTGGGTAGCGCCGGCTACCGCAAAATCTGTCGTTTTAGGTGACGTTCCAGTACTTTGGGGGTGCATGCTATCAGATAATAGCTTCTCATGCTTTCGCCGAAAAGCATTTTACAAATCTGACTCGGTGGCTAGATTCACAACGAGTGTAGCTTTAATTCAGTACCTTGCATTTGTGTTTTAATGAAAGTTAGATTTTTATCAAAAACTATACGTGGCGCTCTTGAAATTTCAGCTGATTTGATCCCCACAGAGGGAGCTAATCCCTAACAAGTTTTAAGTACAAAATACTTTTACTTCACTACATTCCTGAAGAAAACAATGTACGTTTTACTCCATACATTTTCCCTTACACCCAAAAGTACTCGTTACATTTTGAATGTTTAGCAGGACAGGAAAATGGTCAAATTCAGACACTTATCAAGAGAAGATGTCACGTGTGCTCCCTCTCCAGTCTCTAGGTCACCAGGCTCTCGTTATGATGCACACCTGTCACCATCGTTATGGGCACCTGCGTGTTGTCAGACTCACCTGGACTCCGTCACTTCCCTATACATGTCACTCCCTTTGGTTCCTTCCCCAGGCGTCATTGTTTCTGTTTCTTTTCTGTGTGCTGTTATTGTTTCTTGTTTTGGATTATGTTTATTTTATTAAAACATTCACTCCCTAATCGTTCTTCCCGACCCACAGCGCATATCGCTACAGAACATCCCTGGTCATCCCTACTGCCTCTGATCTGGTGGACTCACTAAACACATGCTTCATTTGTAGATGATGTCTAAGAGTTGGTGTGCCCCTGGCTATAAAGAAATTCATTTCAACTAGAACATGTGGCCGTCTGGTTTGTTTAATATAAAGAATTTGAAATAATTTATACTCATACTTTTACTTTTTTTTAGCAACTAAAATACTTTTAGACTTTTACTCAAGTAGTATTTTACTGGGTGACTTTCACTTTTACTTGAGTCATTTTCTATTAAGGTATCTTTACTTTTACTCAAGAATGACAATTGAGTGCATTTTCCACCACTGACTAATGCAGGTAAACATAAATCCATTTTACCTAATTTCTACCAGCATGTCACATGTGCAACCAGAGGAATAACAACTCTAGACCACCTTTACTCCAGACACAAAGACGTGCACCAAGCTCTCCCTCGCCCGCCATTTGGCAGATCTAACCATAATTCTATCCTCATGATCCCTGCTTACAAGCAAAAACTAAAGCAGGAAGTATCAGTGACTTGCTAAATACGGAAGTAGTCAGATGACACAGATGCTAAGCTACATGACTGTTTTGCCAGCACAGACTGGAATAAGTACATCAAAAACGTTGTCCCCACAGTGATCGTACGTACCCCAACCAGAAGCCTTGGATTACAGGCAACATTCTCACTGAGCTAAAGGCTAGAGCAGCTACTTTCAAGGAGTGGGGCTCTACCCTGGATGCTTATAAGAAATCCCGCTATGCCCTCCGACGAAGCATCAAACAGGCAAAGCGTCAGTACCGGACTAAGATGAAATCCTATTACACCGGCTCCAACGCTAATCGGCTGTGGCAGGGCTTGTAAACAATTACGGACTACAAAGGGAAGCCCAACGGTGAGCTGACCAGTGACACGAGCCTAACAGATGAGCTAAATGACTTCTAAGCGTGCTTCGAGGCAAGCAACATTGAAGCGTGCATGAGAGCACCAGCTGTTCTGGACGAGTGTGTGATCGCCCTTTTCGTAGCCGATGTGAGTAACACCTTTAAACAGGTCAACATTCACAAGGCCTCGGGGCCAGTGTCACGTTGGTATAAATGGATCTGGAGACAGGCGCAGGAATGCGCAATATGGGTTGTTATTTCACCAAATGACGGCGTCCCGTGTCAGGGCACGGGGACGAATACCAAACAAACACGTAACAAGACACGTGGTTGAACCCCCAACAAAAGTGTGTAAATAACACACACACACATTGATTAACACATGGGACAGGACCTGTAATCACCTGCGCAATTCCACATTGGCACGAAAGCCAAAACACACAGCACAAGTACTCACACGCACCAACGGACATAGTAACAATAATGGACAGCCCAATGGAAACCAAAGGGAACACTTATACATGTACTAATCAGTTGGAATAGGGGACAGGTGTGCATAATGACAGCCAGATGGATTACCAAGACGTGTACTCCGAGCATTCACTGACTAACTGGCAAGTGTCTTCAATGACATTTTCAACCTGTCCTTGACTTAATCTGTAATACCTACATGTGTCAAGCAGAAAGCCATAGTCCCTGCACAGATTATTATCAGACTCAAGTTACAATTGCTGGTAAACCCTCAAATGCATGTTGTTTTCAAATACAGGTAGCCTAGTGCTTAGAGCGTTGGACTTGTAACCGTAAAGGTTGCAAGATCAAATCCCCGAGCTGACAAGGTAAAAATCTGTTATTCTGCCCCTGAACAAGGCAGAACAAAGCAGTGTTCCTAGTCTGTCATTGAAAATAAGATTTTTTTTTAAATTTATTTGACCTTTATTTAACTAGGCAAGTCAGTTAAGAACAAATTCTTATTTCAATGGCGGCCTAGGAACAGTGGGTTAACTGTCTTGTTCAGGGGCAGAACATCAGATTTTATGCATTTAAAAAAAAAATGTTTTACCTTGTCAGCTCAGGGATTCGATCTTGCAACTCTAACCACTAGGCTACCTGCCTAAAATAAGAATGTGTACTTACCTAGTTAAATAAAGGTTCAACAAAAATTTAATAAAACTTGACTTTTTCAGCGGAGCAAATCTTTTCAACTACACCCCCCCCAAACTAAAAAATCACAGCATCCCCACCCCCAAACTTCTTCCTTTGGCTATGTCTAGCTTCAACTAGCTTAAATTGACGCACCGGTGAGTCAATAGACTCTAGCGGTTTTTTTAAACAGCTGAAGCAAGTCACACAATTGTTCTTCATGGAAATTGAATGGCCTCTTCGCCTCTTCCTCTCTGCTGAAACTAGCGAGCGAAACAGTGCCCCTCTGTCTTACTATATGTAGCCCATGTATGTGATGCTGTCTGGCCAGAAAATGTATGACATGCAATACTCCTTTTGTCCAGACAGCATCAGACACATGGTCTACACATAAAGAGAGAGAGTTGTTTCGCTCGTTGTTTTGCTCACTCAGATGCCTTATCTCAGATTGATGTGTCTTTCTGTCGGCGAGCGTCTTCTTCAAATAAATGATCAATATTTCAATATTTTATTTGGAAGGGCAAGGAGGTATGGTAAGGTGGGCCAGGCCCCCTAGGACCCGCCCATAATGCCGGCCCTGGTAAATACATGTATAGATGACTGATGTGTGCACTGTTGCTATGGGTCTTCATTAATATATGTTTGTACTTGTCTGTGGGTGCTTGTGTGGGTGTAAGTAAATGCATGTGTACGAGTGTGTATTCCTGTGTAAACATACTGTATGTGTGTTTTCACTGTGTGCATCGTCTGCCTGTGTGCATTGCGTGTGTGCGTGCTGTGCGTGTGCATGTGTACGTGTGTGCATGCATCCATGACTGTGCTACACTGATTATGATTGATTCTAGATGCACTGACTCTGTGGCCTGTAGCCCCTTACTTGGTGATCACACAGAAGTTAGCCCACCTAGCGCTAACAAGTCCCTGGCTAATAACTAGCTCCCTAGGGGGACATACAGCAATGAGAGCTGAGGGCAGAGAGGCATGGAGGCTAGCCACATCAATCTGCAGAGGGAGGTAGAGCAGTGAGGGGAGGGTGAGCTGTGTTTGAAGGTTACAGACAAACTGTATTGTAGTCTACTCCCCAAAGTGTCTCAAGGTCAATGCCAACCCCTGAGGATTCGCTCTCTGAGAGAGTAGAGGAGAAAAGAACAGGATGACAGTGACAAAATGGATCAACCCACACCTTCTGTTTTACAATAACAAAGACAAAAGGGTGTAGTTCTCTAGATCGTTTGTTGGAAAATAATTTGGGTTCAGTTTTAAGGGTACAGTTTTGGGCCTCAATTATCCCAAACGAGGACAATGATCATTTTGCAATTTAGGGAAAGTACAAACAGATTTTGGTCTGGCATTGTGGATCACCAGCTCTGCTCTGAACTAGGTGTCATTGCCTATGCAGTACACAGATTGTGTTTTCTATGGAGATTGATACCTGGGGTGGTTATACTGTATGTCCCCCTTCAGGCTGTTACAGTACAATTCTGGGTGTTTGTGGGTGTACACGTGTGGGAGAGTATTTCCGATTGTAAATCAAACTGAGAATGTGTGCTTGCGCGGGTGTGCGTGTGTGTGCGTGTGTGGTTGTGTATGAAACCCCTGTGTCAGGCTTGTTTGCATGATGGACTGCTCACACAAACATGTACTGGCTGTTATTGATTACATTACTATTCAGTTTCTCTTTTAATTTGTTGCGTCTCCTGAGCAGTGAAAGGCAAGGACGTTTAAACTATTCTCACTCGACATCTATTCAACTTGATCCCATTTACATGAAATCCATGGTTTGAAACGATCCATTGAAAATAGCCTTGACACAGGTCTACATTTAATTAGAAGACGAGGATGGTACAATATAGAATCTATGAAAATGAGTAATATATGGTGCTACTAATGCTCTGTTCTTGGCCCACACACACACACACACACACACACACACACACATGCACACGCACACACACACACACAAATGCACACACACACATGCATATGTAATGACACGTGTACACACGCACAAGCACACACCACATACACACACTGTGTACAATCAATAACTCAAGCAGGACCAGTGACTCGCTCAATACGGAAGAGGTCCGACGAAGCGGATGCTAATCTACAGGACTGTTTCTGTAGCACAGACTGGAATATGTTCCGTGATTCATCCGTTAACATTGAGGAGTTCACCAACTTCATTAATAAGTGCAAACTACCTGCCGGGGGCAAACTACCTGCCCTCCAGGACACCTACACCACCCGATGTTACAGGAAGGCCATAAAGATCATCAAGGACATCAACCACCCGAACCACTGCCTGTTCACCCCGCTATCATCCAGAAGGCGAGGTCAGTACAGGTGCATCAAAGCTGGGACCGAGAGACTGAAAAACAGCTTCTATCTCAAGGCCATCAGACTGTTAAACAGCCACCACTAACATTGAGTGGCTGTTGCCAACACACTGTCATTGACACTGACCCAACTCCAGCCACTTTAATAATGGGAATTGATGGGAAATGATGTAAATATATCACTAGCCACTTTAAACAATGCTACCTTATATAATGTTACTTACCCTACATTATTCATCTCATATGCATACGTATATACTGTACTCTACATCATCGACTGCATCCTTATGTAATACATGTATCACTAGCCACTTTAACTATGCCACTTTTTTTACTTTGTCTACATACTCATCTCATATGTATATACTGTACTCGATACCATCTACTGTATGCTGCTCTGTACCATCACTCATTCATATATCCTTATGTACATATTCTTTATCCCCTTACACTGTGTATAAGAGAGTAGTTTTGGAATTGTTAGTTAGATTACTTGTTGGTTATCACTGCATTGTCGGAACTAGAAGCACAAGCATTTCGCTACACTCGCATTAACATCTGCTAACCATGTGTATGTGACAAAAAATTTTTGATTTGATTTGATCGACAACGTCGTATCCACAGTGACTGTAAGTAGGGCTGTGTTGGTCACGAAATTTCGTCAGCCGGTGACTGTCAAGAAAATAACCGACGGTCTCACGGTAATTGGCCGTTAATTAACACAAACAAATGTAGCATTTCCTGGCTTCCACACATAGCCTACAAGCAATTTTAAAAAGTCTAATAAATCCAAGTCATTTAGCCTACACTTTCACAATACATGTGTTATTTATTTTAGACAGGTCTAAAGAAGCATGATATGAAGAAAATGCAGTCTATTTCAGAAGAAGAGAATAGCATACTCTGAGTTGTCCTTATGTTAGGTCCTGATCTGGCTATGCCTAATGGCTGTGGGCTACACTAGTTAATTTAGCAGACGAGATTTGCTTATAATTCCATAGCATTATTTTATACTATTTTATTGTATGAAGAATACAATTGAACAAAGCTGAATAAAATACCAAATCAATATTTTCTCCAAACCATTTTAGAGAGTGCGCACATTCGGCTATTTTGTGTTAGGCGGTTAAGTATATGCTTTACTTAGTTATTCATCAAACTTAGTTGTTCTACAAACGTTGGGCTATATGTTTTGATTTTTAATTCATTGTAAGGCTGCATGATGAGACTCTAATGATGATTTAATGATGATATGAAAAAAGTCACTTGTAAGTCATGAGCTCTGCTTTTTTTTGGCGCAGGCTGTACACACTCCAATAGTCTCTCATTCACAATTTGACAAGCACTTGACAATGCCTTGAATTTTGCGGCGGCATCCCCTTTGTGGCCGTAATGCACACTAAAAAAATCCATGTTTTTTTGTGGCCTGGAGTGTTGCATTGTGCTGCGCAATCCGAAGCATCTCTCACTCACGCTGCTGTCAGTTTCTCACAGGCTACAAGTGAAGACAGACACATCGGGGGCGCAACTGTGCGCGTCCTTATCCAATTCCGAGGTGCATATTGAAGATATTGGAAGAACTATGCACATTTACTTTTCGTCAGCCAACAAGATGAGTAGGCCTAACGAACAGCAAAAGCACTAGCCTATGTCAATCTACTATCCCCATAGTGAAGCATGATTCACTACAGAGAACTCGTTTCCACTGCTCCACTGAGTCCAAAGGCTGTGAGCTTTACACCAGAGGCCATTCTACTGCCAATATTTGTATATGGAGATTGCCTGGCTGTGTGCTCAATTGTATACACCTGTCATCAACAGGTGTGGCTGAAATAGCCAAATAAACAAATTTTAAGGGGTGTCCACATACTTTTGTATGTAGTGTACCTCTGACCCGGTCTGTAATACCAACTTGTTTCAAGCAGACCACCATAGTCCCTGTGCCCAAGTACGCCAAGGTAACCTGCCTGAATGACTATCGCCTTGTAGCACTCACATCTATAGCCATGAAATGCTTTGAAAGGCTGGTGATGGCTCACATCAACACCATCATCCCAGACACCCTGGAGCCACTTCAATTCGCATACCGCCCCAACAGATCCACAGATGACGCAATCTCTATTGCACTCAACAATGCCCTGCACTCAGCAATGCCCTCACCCACCTGGACAAAAGGAAAGAACCACACCATAGTCCCCTCCATGCTTATCACCAAGCTCAATTATCTTGTACCCCTGGACATCTACTCGGTACTGGTACTCCCTGTATATAACCATGTTACTTTTACTTCCTATTGTTGTTAGGTATTTACTGTTTATTTATTCATCTTGTCTCCATTTCTCTCTATATATTTTATCATCTTAACTCTGCATTGTTGGAAAGGACCCGTACGTACGTTACTATACACCTGTTGTTTAACAAGCATGTAGCGTATAACATTTTATTTTGTTTTATTTTGATCCAAATAAATCAGAAAACAGATGAAATTCCCTGGCAATGGTTCATGCATTTGACATATCTATTATTGTGATTTGAGTTATGATTTAACGTCCTGTGACTTGCCTGAGAGCCTACAGTGAGGCTTTATATCATTAGTAAAAACACAACAAATCCAGTCCTGCAGTTGTCTCCCTAGGGAATGCTTGACATCAATTTCTGTCCGTCTGTCTAGTTAGTGTTGCTCATTGTAAAAATAACCCAAACCCCTGGTCTCCCTAAAGGACACATCAGCATCTGTGTTGTGGAGATACTGTACATAGAGAAGATTATCGAAAACATCCGATAAATCCTCTGTGGAAAGGACTGAAAAAGAGCTTGTTTGCCTGGGTTCTTCAATTTGAGTCACTTAGTTTTACTTTTGAGCAAATAAAAACAATGTTTCGAACCGTCCCATATTTCCCTTATTTGTCCATTCAGCAGATGAAAGGTTTCCATGGTGACCTTCTCTATTTAATGGCGGCATAATGAGATGATCTTTCTGACATTTGTGGTATTGGACCCAGCCAGCTCATATATCCACATATACCGCCTTATCTAATGTTTAATTCATTGCGTATGATGATGTATGGAAAGAGGACTGTGGACACCAAATCATATTTAGAATGCCAATGACGATCTCGCCTGGTCATAAAAATAAGAGGCATTTTTCCATTTCCAACCTTTAAAGAAACCTGATGTATGGCCAAGGAAGAGTCTGCAAAGTAAACATAAATATCAGTGGGATGAATACCTTATGAGGGATTGGTATACAGTGCCTTGAGAAAGTATTCACACCCCCTTAACTTGTTCTACATTTTGTTGTGTTACAGCCTGAATTTATGGCAAGCCTAAATAAGCTCAGGATTAAAAATGTGCTTACCAAGCCATATAATAAGTTGCATGGTCTCACTCTGTGTGCAATAATAACATAATAACATGATTTTTTAATGACTACCTCATCTTTGTACCCCACACATACAATTATCTGTAAGGTCCCTCAGTCGAGCAGTGATCTAAAACATAAAACATTGCATATCCCTTTGAGCATGGTGACGTTATTAATTACACGTTGGATAGTATATCAATACACCCAGTCACTACAAAGATAGGCGTCCTTTCTAACTCAGTTGCCGGAGAGGAAAGAAACCACTCGGGCATTTCACCATGAGGCCAATGGTGACTTTAAAACAGTTACAGAGTTAAATTGCTGTGATGGGAGAAAACTAAGGATAGATCATTGTAGTTACTTCACAATACAAGCCTAATCGACAGAGTGAAAAGAAGGAAGCATGTACAGAAAAATAAATCTAAAACATGCATCCTATTTGCAACGCACTAAAGTAATACTGCAAAAAATGTGGCAAAGCAATTCACTTTTTTCCTGAATACCTAGTGTTATGTTTGAGGGAAATCCAATACAACACATTACTATGGGTATGCTTGTAATTGTTAAGGACTGGGGAGTTTTTCAAAGAAATGTAACGGAGTTAAGCACAGGCATTCCTGGTTCTGTCTGCTTTCCACCAGACACTGGGAGATGAATTGTCCTTTAATTGGACAATAACTTAAAACACAAGGCCAAATCTATGCTGGAGTTGCTTACCAAGAAGACGGTGAACGTTCCTAATTGGCCGAGTTACAGTTTTTACTTAAATCTGCTTGAAAATATACGACAAGACCTGAAAATGCTTGTCTAGCGATGATCAACACCCTATTTGACGCAGAATTTTGAAAAGACAATGGGCAAAGGATGCACAATCCAGGTGTGGAAAGCTCTTAGAGACTTAACTAGAAAGACTCACAGCCGTAATCGCTGCCAAAGGTGTTTTGACAAAGTATTGACTCAGGAGTGTGGATACTTACTGTATGTAAATGAGATATTTATATATATATATATATATATATATATATATATATATATATATATATATATATATATATATTTTTTTTAGATGTGCTTCTTTTCACATTTTCACTTTGTCCTTATGGGGCAGTGTGTGTAAATGAGTGTAAAAAAAAATAAATCAAGTTTTATTGCAACAAAATGTGAATGAAAACGCTTTCTGAAGGCACTGTAACTGAGAGACGCACCCATATGTCTGCTATATGTCTACCATTGCCTGTGTCCGTCCGATGTCAATCGATAACTGGAGTATGTACACTTATGCTCGTCAAGATCTACCTTTGTCTTCTTCTCTACGTCTATTCTCTGTGTTGCTGGAGAGACACTCACACACAGGAAAGGTATTAGCTATCGAAGCCTCAAATCCAAGACCGGCTCTTTTTTTGTTGTTGCATTAATGAGTGGAATACGGGAGAGGGCTAACAATCATTAGTGATGCTAATGTTCATTGATTTATGCGCAGAAGCAGCGTTGGCGGTGAACCTGGACGTTACACTGATGCAACGCATGGATTAATTACCTGCTGCCTCTCTGACAACCTGTCAGACAACATGTCAGCATACAACAACACACAGTCCATTTGGGGGGTAATCACACAGGGCTGGTTAGCAGTCAGTCACACATGGAGACACACATCCACTAACACACAGGTACTTATTGCGAAGGTTTTCTGCTGACGAGAAAATGAAAAGTTTGAGGATTTAAAAAACAGAGGATAATGGGAGAATGCAATGTGGAGTGGATGGATAGGAAGAGAGGAGGAAGAGGGGGGGGGGGGGGGGGGGACTGCCATAGCCAATGAGGATTGTCATAGAAATGCTACAGCTCCGTTAATACCATGTGATGCTGTGCAGTAACATGGTCTGGCCGTGACATGGCTTATTTATGAGGGCTTGTGGGAAATCTGTGGGCTATGATGTGAAAGAGCCCAAGAGGCCAGGGTGCCATGATGTGAAAGAGCCCAAGAGGCCAGGGTGCCATGATGTGAAAAAGCCCAAGAGGCCAGGGTGCCATGATGTGAAAGAGCCCAAGAGGTCAGGGTGCCATGATGTGAAAGAGCCCAAGAGGCCGGGGTGCCATGATGTGAAAGAGCCCAAGAGGCCAGGGTGCCATGATGTGAAAGAGCCCAAGAGGCCGGGGTGCCATGATGTGAAAGAGCCCAAGAGGCCAGGGTGCCATGATGTGAAAGAGCCCAAGAGGCCGGGGTGCCATGATGTGAAAGAGCCCAAGAGGCCGGGGTGTCATGATGTGAAAAAGCCCAAGAGGCCAGGGTGCCATGATGTGAAAGAGCCCAAGAGGCCAGGGTGCCATGATGTGAAAGAGCCCAAGAGGCCGGGGTGCCATGATGTGAAAGAGCCCAAGAGGCCGGGGTGCCATGATGTGAAAAAGCCCAAGAGGCCAGGGTGCCATGATGTGAAAGAGCCCAAGAGGCCAGGGTGCCACAGACAGAGAAGAAGAACACATATGCTGGATCTAAATTAACTTCCTCTCTGTCTTTCTCTTGACCTCCTCTGTTGCTCTCTCTATCTCGCTCTCTCTAGCTTTCTATAAAGATTGGGGAATGTCTAGCTTCTGGCACCAGATCTTTACCAGTCATTTCCCTTCCCTACCCTTCATCTCTGTCTCATTTATTCAACTAATTTCCAATTCAAATGGAGTACTATCAACAAGACAACGATTGTGCTGTTTGGACAAAACTCTTATCTGCAGTATATCATTTCTGCTGCAAACACCAACAAGCTTAAACAATAACAGTGCATTAGCGATGCGTCTCTATGTAAAGTTCTTTCCCAGCAAGATTTAGAGAGAACCCATGACAATGATGTCAAGAGCTCTTTAGACACTTGTGTCCCATTACACACAGTAGAGAAAAGCTAGGAGGGCCTTTTAAGTGCTCACTAGTTAAATAAGGCATGAAGTTAACCAGGCATGTGAGCGTCCAATGATGTTTTGCACACGCTTCCTCAAAATCACACGATCCAGCTAGAGATTCCAATGGTTTCTAAGCCAAGCATAGTAGACACAAAAACCGTGACCTCAAACATGTCACATTCATGCTCTGACCTGCTGTATGTCAATTAAAGTGTTGTTTTTAATCAAAACAATGGTTTTGTGTACATACCTCTCATTAGGCATAGCCATTGGAATCACCTTGCCATGCAAGAAACCGGCTGCTCAAAGTTGTGTTGTGTCTCACAATATTCAGAAGGATTAAATACTGCCTGACGTGTATTGAAATGACATATCATGGACACAATCAATTGTCTGCTTCCGTAGGTATGAATCAAATAAAAGCAAACGATAATCGATTGAGTTAGTGGGCCTTACAAGAGCTTCCCCTTCCGATTTGAAGTGTGGTAATGTGTCTCCGTGTCTGTGTCTCCGTGTCTGTGTCTCCGTGTCTGTGGATCGGAGCACAAGCCTTCTCATCGGGCCTTTGACGGTACTTCTGAAAAAGGAGATGTTACTCTTAAAAGCCTGATGATCAACATACTGCCTACACTTACTTAACTAAGTAGATGCAGCCCACACACACACACACACACACACACGCACACGCACACACACACGCACACACAAACGCACGCGCGCACGTACGCACACACACACACACACATGCATACTAATACCTTGAGTAAAAGAGGTAGGGGGGAGGGATAGAGTGGGAGGGGGGGGGGAGGGTGTCAGTGACGTTTAGAAGCGACGGACAACGAGGTGATTATCTCTATTGTTTCACAAAGCAATTGATGGAAGAGGCTCTACAAAGCTTACACACACACACGTGTGCACACACAAACACAGTTGAAAAGATTTCCAAAGCACACTGTACATTGCCACTGACTCTCCCCGTCTCCTATGTTGCGAAGAAGAGCATTGACGCTTGATAGTAAGAGTCAGTGAGAGCAGGAGGACATGCTTTCACCAGAAGTGTTGCAGACCAAGACAAGACAGAAGGAGGCAGAGAGAGAGGAACAATAATAACAGCAATAGCAACTGGACCAAAGGGCCATGTCTAATACACACACCTACGCGCGCACACACACACACACACACACACACACACACACACACACACACACACACACACACACACACACACACACACACACACACACACACACAACAACCTACACACACACACACACACACACACACACACACACACACACACAACAACCTACACACACACACACACACACACACACACACACACACACACACACACACAACAACCTACACTTACGCACACACACACAACAACCTACACTTACGCACATTCACACATACATTGTGATGGTTTAGCTCTGCCTGTTTCAGACATAACAGTTCTGCCTGTGAGGTTGTTTAAGTTGTTTTTCTGCCTGTCTTAGATATTGATGTTAGCTCTGTGATGGTAGTTCTACCTGTCTTAGATTATGATGTTAGCTCTGTGATGGTAGTTCTGCCTGTTTTAGATTATGATGTTAGCTCTGTGATGGTAGTTCTGCCTGTCTTAGATTATGATGTTAGCTCTGTGATGGTAGTTCTGCCTGTCTTAGATTATGGTGTTAGCTCTGTGATGGTAGTTCTGCCTGTCTTAGATTATGATGTTAGCTCTGTGATGGTAGTTCTGCCTGTCTTCACTATGATGTTAGCACTGTGATTGTAGTTCTGCCTGTCTTCACTATGATGTTAGCGCTGTGATGGTAGTTTGGCAATGCAAACACCATGCTCTACCAATTTAGCTTCAGAGGACCAGGTTGTTTCAGGTTGTAATGGTAAATATGAATGTTTCAGTGTTTCAGTTTGGGATGTTATCTCTGCCTGTTTCAGTGTTTCAAGTTGTAATGGTAACTCCGCCTAATTCCAGTGTTTCAGGCTGGGATGTTAGCTCTGCCTGTTTCAGTGTTTTATGTTGTCATATTAGTGCTGCCTGTGGTTCTGTGTGCCTCAGCTGGTAGAGGATGAGTCTTTCAATGCCAGGATTGTGGGTTCAATTCCCAAGGGGGGCCCAGTATTAGAAAATGCATGTTTTCCCAACTGTAAATCCCCTTGGATAAGAGTGTCTCCTGAAAATGGAAATGCAAAAATGCAATAGTCTGTGGAGATTAGACAAATTATGGCAGCACTTTTAAAGCATATGGACCTGATTAAACCCTGGGAAAGGAATCAGGCCTGACACAAATACACCCTATCTTTCTTTCTTTCACTCTCTTTCATAGTCACTCTCCTCACCATTCTTATTCTCTCCTTCCACATCTCTCACATTCCTGGAGTTAGTGTGCTCCCTAGTGTTCTCTCTGTCTTTGTTTGAGGAGAGGTTGGCTATTGTACACATACACATGTTCCCTTGTGAATTTTTTTTACATGAATAATTCACATTCCCTGTTTCTGCAAGATTATTTTCCTGCTGTAGGAGACTGGCTCAAATTAAGATCCGACATCTGTACATTGATGAATGCGCACAGCCACTGATGAGCAGAGTGGGAGGTCTGAAAAGTTTCCTCGTAGACCTACTGTATCTGGGTGTATACACGAATACAAATGGATAAGAGTTACATCAGTACAGGAAATGACACAATGCAGCGATATGAAAAGCAGTCCAACGTAAACGCAGCACGGTGCAAACACATGCAGAGTAGCAAACGCGTGTGTCGCATGAGTGTAAACGTGTGTGTTATGCAACTAATTGACAAAAAAAGGACACATAAAGCTGCCAAACAATCCAAAGCATTCAACATTCATATGAAACACGTATAAACATGAAAACAGTCCACTCCCCACATGTATGTGCGTGTGCGTACACTCGGACACACGGCACTCAACATCAGCTGTGCTAGATGAGTGTGTGTCGTATTGCTCTCACCTACCCTTCAGATTCACAGCTGCACTCGTGTTGAAAAGCGTTCTGTCATCGAGGCTCTTTTATTGGACAGCTGCTGGAACTAGGTCCTATGTGGTCCAATCTATTGGCTTTTTACTATACACCGTGTGTGTTTTTAGGTCCAACACTTGCAGGGCTTATATGGGATAAGGGAAGTACAGTGTAGCATATCAGTTGCTGAAGGCCGACGAAAATGCATGTAATGTGCCCCAGAACCCTATTGTTAATGTAAAGTGATAGGCCCTGCCAGCAGCCACTCCAGAGTAGCCTACATATCTCGACAACTTTTATGAAGTGACAGTCATTTGGATGCCTGCTCTGCTTTGCTCTCCCCAGGACTCATCCTTTCTAATTAAATGTTGACCTTTCCATAAATTCACACCTATTTCCCAGACGGAGACATGGGAGGAAGTACTCTTTAATAAATTCAATTGAAAGTTTGAAGGTTGTAATTGAACGAGTGCCGGGAGCGGAGTAGAGAAATGATAGGATATTCATTTTTACACTGATACCCTAAGAGAAAACGTGACATGAGCATGTAACGACACCTTGTGAGTCGTGATTCGGAGACAACTTGCTTCTCTTCCCAACCCTTCGGCATTGAGAATAACGCACGCACGCACACGCATGCACGTACACACACACACACACGCGCGCACGCACGCACGCACGCACGCACACACACACACACAGAAGAGCGAGGAGATAGAGAGATGGAAGATGGAGAGAGAAAGGGAGAGAGATGGGAGAGGGAAGAAGGAAGGGGCCTCTTGTCTCCTAGAAAGAGGTTATAGGGGAACATTTGATTAGTAATTACCTCTAGGTTTGTCAGTCGTATTTTGATGCTGATTGGCTTCCTAGAGTCTCTGCTGGGGGAAAAGTATTGTGGGTATTTGACCCCTGGTGACCTCTAGGTGAGCCCTACTGACCCTTGATGGGCCCCACATACATCAGTCATGCAATCCATCCTTGTCAAGTAGCAGATGCCATTTCCTGTTGCCCCCTACCACCACAACCATTGGCCTGGACCAACCACCACACACACACACACACACACACACACACACACACACACACACAAACACACATATTGGTATGCATACATGCACGCACCAGCACATATGCGCGCGCACACACACACACACACATGCTTAACAGCTGTTTTAAAGGCAAATCTAATTGCCATAACCAGCCGGTCTCCATAATGCAATAGTAACTGAATCATGGAAATCCTTACTGATGGGGAGCTAATGCTATCACCCAGACCCTTGAGATGGCCAGAGTGTGAATTAAAAAGGAATATTCCATTATGCGGTGTTAGTAATTGGTTAATGTGTGAAGAGAAAGACTGAGAGGAGAGAGAGAGGAGAGGATTGAGAGTGCCGGTGGCTTTTAACCCTTAGCATTCCAAAAGATGGATCCTCACAAGGTCTCTCATCTCTTTACTCCTGCCTGCAAATAATAGCAATGTCAAGGAAAGCTCCAAATATTAGGGCAAAATTCACTCATGTAAAAAATGGCTTTTGCCCCACATCCATTTCTACTTGTTAGTTATGTTGTTCTATGCTGACCGTCGTTCAGTTCGAAGATGTCAATAGCAGCAGCTGCTACCGGTCCTTCAACCAGGAGAGACACACCACACACAACTCAAGAGAAATTGCCCTGTGTTTGTTATTGTCCAAAACACTAAAAGAGAAACTAGAACAAAAATAATGACAGCGTTTTAGCAATATATCAAAGAGAGAAATAATGCTTTTTCTCCCCATACTCAACCGTCAGTGACCTGTGGATGAGAGCGGCTGGTAATTACTGCTTGCAATGTGGAGGCCAACAGAAAGACTAATGTTCCTGCGATGACAAATACATAGGGGAAACTGTACTCTCTGCAGCACACACGTGCGTGTACACACACGCACACACACACAAAAACACTCGAACACATGTCCACACACACACATTTGTATCTGTACACATCTGTCCTTGATGTGAAACATCAAAAACCCCTGCAGAGTGTTTTAAATCATTCTCATTGTTACTTAAATGACTGTGACTCTTTTGAGTTCTACATTTTTCACAAGTCAATAGCTAAAGATGAGAAAGTGGAGGGGGTCAGAGGTGGTTATATGCACACGATAAATGTATCCAAAACGCATTCCCTGTTGACAGGCAGAGAGAGGCAGGCAGAGGCATGTAACTAACGGCAGCCTGGGTACGCTCCTAATTGCGATGTCTGTTAGTGTTTCCGCCGTCCCTCAACCTCTGCTCCATTCATCACAACAGAACAGAACTGGGAGAATGGGATGGAGAGAGAGAGAGAGAGAGAGCGAGAGAGAGAGGAGAGAAAGAGAAGAGAGAGTGTGTGTAATGGAGGGAACACAGCAGAGTCGGTTAACAGAGCTGTGCTCGTGTATTAACTCCGATAGAAAGCCACTGATGAGGCCTACAGAGAAAGAGAGACTGTGGAACAGATCCATCCTTATCACTAGGCTTGTTGTGTGGAAGAGGAGCTGATGCGAGAGGAAAGGGGATATGATTCATGGGTCCTCCTTGGCTTCCGAAAAGCGGATCCGTTCTTTTTCTGGGGACGTGGAGGGGACGTATGTATGCAAGGGTTGTAAGTGGAAGACCGTGCTGGGGGCGGAGATAGGGCTGGGTTTTAAGTCCCACCAGATGGCGATGAATTTTCATTTGAGGAAATGAATAGTTTGTATATGAAATAGGTGAGTAATGAGGTCTGTTTGACGGGAGTGGTAATTGAAGCGGTCACATCCGTTTCAATAAACATTAGCCGTTTAATTGGCGAAAGAGGCCGGAGCGATAAATAAACCAATTTATCACCGCTTTACATGGCCGACTGTGTGTGTGTGTGAGTGTGTGTGCCACTGGGTTAGCGTTGTCAACATTTGTTTCTCATTTCCAATCCAGACAGGTCATGAAGTGGTGAGCAATTCCACGCTAAAAGAATTACGCTGAGACTTTTCACTTAAAATGCCAAACAAAAATGCCAAACAAAAAAAACATGAACGTTTCACAAACCATACAACTCTATGCACAAGGACTGCTTTTAACAATTTACACTGAACATTTTACAAAAACACATTTCATGGAAGAGCTGCACAGATTCACAGTTGACCTCAGTAGAGTACAGCACAGAACAGTAGAGTATAGTTCAGAACAGTACAGTACATAATAGTGTACTCAAATCTAGTGTGCTTTACTGTGTACTGTACTGAACTCTACTCCACTCTATTCTACTGTACAGTACAGCACAGGATTGTACTGTACTGAACTCTACTCCACTCTATTCTACTGTACAGTACAGCACAGGATTGTACTGTCCTGAACTCTACTCCACTCTATTCTACTGTACAGTACAGCACAGGATTGTACTGTACTGAACTCTACTCCACTCTATTCTACTGTACAGTACAGCACAGGATTGTACTGTCCTGAACTCTACTCCACTCTATTCTACTGTACAGTACAGCACAGGATTGTACTGTACTGAACTCTACTCCACTCTTTTCTACTGTACAGTACAGCACAGGATTGTACTGTCCTGAACTCTACTCCACTCTATTCTACTGTACAGTACAACACAGGATTGTACTGTCCTGAATTCCACTTACCTTACTGAACTACGCTCTACTTTTCTTTACTGTCCTGTGCCCTACTCTTCTGTGCTCTAATGTACTGTACTGTAAATCCGTGTGAAACATAGACATCTATGATTGGTTCAGATTTGCCGGACCAGAAAACGACATCTGTGGATGTTGAAATCAAGGGCAGACCAAATTTGAACTACTTTTCAACCTCTGGTTACAGTAAATGGAACGAGAGGGTCTCCTGGGTAGGTGTGAGTAAGAGGCCGTGTAGGTGACATTAATTAGAGAAAGAGGGAGAGAACGAGAGGGAGTAAGTGAAAGAATGCCCAGACTTTAAACACTTCTGCTTTGACCAACAGAAGACAGAAAGAGAAAGAAGTTATAAGCTGAACATAACAACAGTATGCTAGTGGAAGGGAGAACAGTGGCAGGTGACCCAACTGTGGTTTGTGACGATTATGACTATTATGATTTTGGGGGGATATTCGGTTACCGATTTGGTGTCCGAATTTTTAGTTTTAATCACTAAATAATTCATAAACAAAATTGATATCAGTCAAACACTATAACTAATTGATAGGTCTCTGTTTACTTGTTACTTCTGTGAACTTTCATTATCCTCCCTCCGCATGAGGGAGAGAAGTTAGAAAATATCTGAAAGATATGTGGGTTTTTGGTAACAGAATTTCAAAGCGCAAGCCAATGTTTCTTAAACTTATGGAAGGCAGAAAATGTTTTCTTAATCTAAATAAAGTGTTGATATTAGTTGCCAGGGCTCTCTACTTCAATATTTGTATGTTTTGATGTATTTCTAATACCTTTTGAGACTTTGTCTGGCAGATGTTTTCTAAGACACCTTTTTCTATATGTTGGACAAAAAATCTAAACCTTTGAAAAATATATATATAGACTCTTAGCTTTCATTTGACACCCAATTTGACATGATGCTATGAAATTCACATGTTGGTACTCCTTTTACATTGAAATGTACCTGCATTTCCAACACAACACTGAAAATGTCTGTCTTAATCACAACATCCTCACTAGTAGAAAGGATATGAGGCCAAACGCTCTCCTCTCTCTCTCTCTCTCTCTCTCTCTCTCTCTCTCTCTCTCTCTCTCTCTCTCTATCTCCCCGCCCTTTCTACCCTCCCTTTCTACCCTCTCTGTCCCTCTGTCTACCTTTCCATCTCCCTCAGTTATGAGGCCAAATATTCTCCTGCTCTTTCTCCCTCTCCCTATGCTTCCCTGAGACGTTCAAATAAAAATGTCACCCAGTACAAAGGTTAGCCGTTAGCACTTTAGCTGTGCCAGCCGGCCTGAGCAACACTGGCAGGTAATTCATACGGAGTTGCGTGTGCGTGCGATGGAGAGCACCGCGTGTTTACAATCACTAGCTTGATTTATTAGCGCTAGCTCTAGCGTCCTCAGCACATTCGTTATCCTGCTCCCAATTTGAAAAGCTCATTTGTTACACGTTAATGACTTGTTGATAACAGCCTCTGTACAGTCAGTCCATGCCAAAATACTGTCATGATGGTGGGGTTCAGGGTCCACTGCCAAATTCTAGAGAAGTTACTGTATCGGGGCCTTTGAAAATCACAATTGTTTGCTTATCATAAGTTTGTAGAACTACAGTAGTGTATGAGTCATGTGCATTTTAATGGTCTGAGAATTCTCGGGGGTTTCGGGCCTTTGCAGAGTCAAATGGTATTGTTCAAAGAAATATCAATTGCAGCATTCTATTCCCAAGTCGTATATTAGGCCTGATATGTTCTGTTTCCACAAATAATGTCTGTTCCCATAGGGGATTAAGGAACACATCCTTTGTTTTTCAAAGACGATGACTGGAATAAGTCAACTGAAGTGGAGGAACCGATCAATGATGCATAATCAGCAGAGATGTCACAGGAATGATCAGAGTAATCAATGTTCCTCTTGTCATCCTCAGAGTTTCTAGTGATGATGTCTATTCTTCATATGGTTGTTATCGGGTAGACACTGAATGGGGAATCAGTGATCTCGTCAGGCCTTTGTTAGCTTGGGGATGAAAAGGGCTTTGGCATTGCGACTAGAGAAAATCTCCTGTAAATATAGATGGAGGATAATCGCTCTCTCTCTCTCTCTCATCATCATCTCTCACATTGTCAGGTGCAAGATATAATGGCAGAGGCATGAGGATGGCGGAGAATGAGGCACATCCCAATGCTTTTTGGGGGGTTCATATAGAGTACCACCAATCATTTAGTCAGTTACAGAGCACAGGGTTGAACCTCTTGGAGCGGACGTGATGCTGTGGGGAATAGTCCCAACACGCCCCCTAATAAAAGACCACCTAACACCTTCATGTCTCCATCCTGTTCGCTAACTAACAGTTGGTTAAAGGGCTTTTCGCCTCGTCAAGGGATTTAGGAAAGGATGTCAGGCCCGACCCGTACATCTCCTAAGCTGTGGAACAGAAACAATGACAAGCTTGTCAAACTTGATTTCCGTTCTCAGAAATGACGTGGACACACCAAGGTTCGCCACAAGGGCAGCGGTGATGGTACAGCACCATGAAGTACCACCAAAACTACCGCACTCATTTTACTCATTTGCCGTAACAAGATGAGAGGGCCCCAGGTTTCTAGGTCAATCACGTAATGTTACCTGTCAAAAGTATTTAGTGATTAACCTTTAGCATTAACCCAAGGTTCACTCCAACACGATAACAATGAGACAAATGTAATGCCAAGTGTAGCAACCAATTTAGGATAGGATAGGATGAACCTTAATCTCCCCAAGGGGAAAACCGTCTTAGACACATGGTACTGCTGTATATAAAATAGACACTGTACAGTGCGTTACACACTCAACAAAATACATACATTGCGTGTTACCCTTATCATACACATTGTACACTTATCATACAGCCACAAACGTAATACATTGTATATTCCCTTATTCTGTCAATTGAGTAACTAACACAGCTCAGCTTTACTTACTGCTGTTCAGTTATTTCACGGACATGGGAATGAAGGAGTGCTTATACTTGATGAGTTTACACGGAGGGACCCTATAGTGTCTGTCTGAGGGGAGGAGGGACCCTATAGTGTCTGTCTGAGGGGAGGAGGGACCCTATAGTGTCTGTCTGAGAGGAGGAGGGACCCTATAGTGTCTGTCTGAGGGGAGGAGGGACCCTATAGTGTCTGTCTGAGGGGAGGAGGGACCCTATAGTGTCTGTCTGGGGAGGAGGGACCCTATAGTGTCTGTCTGAGAGGAGGAGGGACCCTATAGTGTCTGTCTGAGGGGAGGAGGGACCCTATAGTGTCTGTCTGAGAGGAGGAGGGACCCTATAGTGTCTGTCTGAGGGGAGGAGGGACCCTATAGTGTCTGTCTGAGGGGAGGAGGGACCCTATAGTGTCTGTCTGAGGGGAGGAGGGACCCTATAGTGTCTGTCTGAGAGGAGGAGGGACCCTATAGTGTCTGTCTGAGGGGAGGAGGGACCCTATAGTGTCTGTCTGAGAGGAGGAGGGACCCTATAATGTCTTTTGAGGGGATTAGGGACCATATTGTGTCTGTTTGAGTGGAGGAGGGACCCTATAGTGTCTGTCTGAGGGGATTAGGGACCCTATAGTGTCTGTTTGAGGAGATTAGGGACCCTATAGTGTCTGTTTGAGGGGATTAGGGACCCTATAGTGTCTGTTTGAGGGGAATAGGAACCCTATAGCATCTGCCTGATGGGAGGAACTAATACTTGGAATGGTGTACATGGGAGGGATCTGAAATCGTTTTCTGCACTTCTCTGGTAACTGTCTGTTCAAAAACTACTGCCTCACATCCATAACCTTCTTGGCAGTTTTTATCATACTGTGCTCATTTCAAATTAATTATTCATTCTCGGTTAGGAACATTCAGTGCTCCTGTTTTCTGTTTTAGGTGAGTGCTCTTTGAAAGATTAAAGCCCAAGCTTTTTAATTAACTTCCATCCCGTTATCAGAGTTACCGAATCAACGTCTAGCTGTCACTACAGTCTTCAACAAATGTCACACTGTTTCCCCTTAGCTGGATCACCTGACATCATTCCAGACATATTTAGAATTTTTTTGGACAGATTTCACATTTTTATGCAATAAGCATTTCCTTTAAAAATATGGATATATTTTGGCCTCACTGTAGCAATTTCTTTGACTGATGATGCTGTTGAAATTTAAGCAAAGTGTACCAATGACCACACACACCACACACACACACACAGTCTGCCTGAAGTATGGGCTCCCCGGATGTTGCTTACTGTCAGTGCCAGTTTCTTAATACTCACCATAAATCATTTGCTAACCCTGGCAGAAACCTCCACGGCTGAAACTGCTGCATTATTTACCCCAATGGCTTTTACAAATTAGTCAGGGGGGGGGGGGGGGCGACTGTAAATGTGGTGTTTGGGGACATGTCACTCGACACTCAGTACCCCTACCTCAGCGGAACTGGGAACAGAACAGGCAAGTCCGTGGCAGGTAGAGACAGAGACGGAGATGGAAACAGGAAGGTCGCAACCATTGATTGCGTTGTGTTTCGGTATACTTTGTCTTAAATCGGCGCCACATGTTTGTTAGAAGACACTTTGTTATCTCAAAGTGTCCCATGTCCCCCGGGACAGACGACAAAAGCGGTTCGCTTGAGACCTGCGTCTAAATGTCCCGTGTCAAACGTCCCCCGTGCTTTCATATGAGACACAAAGACAAACAAAGCGTCTTTTAATTGAAGCTCTCTCTCTTGTTTTTTAGGCTAACAAGATATTAGACACGTATGATGTTGACACACACACCCTCCCACGTAGTCACACCCTCTAACCATAATCATCTATCAGAAATATTCAGATTTCCGAACAAATCCATCATCATCGTTTATTGCTATTCTCTGTGAAGCTGATCTCCTTTACATGCAACCCATCACCCCCATCATTTCTCCCTCTAATCCTTTCATTTTCATGCATGTCCACATCAGGCTTGGCCACATTAAACCAATGATTAATGATGTATTGATTATGGTCCTTTCAACCACTGAGGGAAGGTGCTGAGTTGACAGTGTACTTCCCTTATCTAGGCCGCCCAGCTTGCCAAAAAAGGATATATATATTCCTCAGGGGGAGGAAAACGTGGGAAAACCTGACTTGAACACATTCAAGGTTCTAAAACATTTGTATCATTTTCACTTGGTGACTGAGCCTCGCCTGCATAACTTTGTACATCAAAGGCATAACTCGCAATCAGTTTTGCCATCTGTCTTTCTTACTGCGTGTTGATATGATCACACCTTTGGAAAAGCTCAACTAATGTCAGTTTGTGTTCAGCTGCATTTCACATTTTCACAGTTGGAGTTTTCCGATTGCCAGCTTGCTCCTTTCACCACTCCCACCCAGCAGCAGGCCTTCCCGTCCATCCACCCATCAACCCCTGCTCTCCAGTCCTCTCTCTCTGGCATTTAGGAGAGTGCATTTTTAGAAAGCAGAGTAAATTGCTTCTATTGAAATAACATTTCCCTCTAATGTTCAATTTTTAGGGTAGATTGGTATTGTCTGCAGCAGGAAGATGGTGAAAACTCATCTGGGTCTACTCTCTCTCTTTCACTGACCTTCCGCCTCTCTCTCCCTCTGTCTCTCTATCTGCTTCTCTCTCTCTTTCACTGACCTTCCGCCTCATCTGGGTCTACTCTCTCTCTTTCACTGACCTTCCGCCTCATCTGGGTCTACTCTCTCTCTTTCACTGACCTTCCGCCTCTCTCTCCCTCTGTCTCTCTATCTGCTTCTCTCTCTCTCTCTCTCTGTCTCTCTCTTTCACTGACCTTCCGCCTCTCTCTCCCTCTGTCTCTCTATCTGCTTCTCTCTCTCTCTCTCTCTGTCTCTCTCTTTCACTGACCTTCCACCTCTCTCTCCCTCTGTCTCTCTATCTGCTTCTCTCTCTCTCTCTGTCTGTCTCTCTCTCTCTCTGCCTCTCTCTCTGTCTCTCTCTCTCTGCCTCTTTCTCTGCCTCTTTCTCTGCCTCTCTCTCTGCCTCTCTCTCTGTCTCTCTCTCTCTCTGCCTCTCTCTCTCTGCCTCTGTCTCTCTCTCTCTCTCTCCCTCTCTCTCTCTCTCTCTCTCTCTCTCAATTCAATTCAATTCAATTCAAGGAGCTGTATTGGCATGGGAAACATGTGTTAACATTGCCAAAGCAAGTGAGGTAGATAATATACAAAAGTGAAATAAACAATAAAAATTAACAGGAAATATTACACATACAGAAGTTTCAAAACAATAAAGACATTACAAATGTCATACTATATATATATACAAATGGTACAATGTACAAATGGTTAAACTACACAAGGGAAAATAAGTAAGCATAAATATGGGTTGTATTTACAATGGTGTTTGTTCTTCACTAGTTGCCCTTTTCTTGTGGCAACAGGTCACAAATCTTGCTGCTGTGATGGCACACTGTGGAATTTCACCCAGTAGATATGGGAGTTTATCAAAATTGGATTTGTTTTCAAATTCTTTGTGGATCTGTGTAATCTGAGGGAAATCTCTCTCTCTCTCTGCCTCTTTCTCTCTGCCTCTTTCTCTCTGCCTCTTTCTCTACCTCTCTCTCTCTCTGCCTCTCTCTCTCTCTCTGCCTCTCTGCCTCTATCTCTCTCTCTCTCTCTGCCTCTCTGCCTCTCTCTTTGGCAGCTACACTGTATATACAAGCATTTCTGGACACACCTTCAAATTAATGTATTCTACAATTTCAGCCACACCCGATGCTGACAGGTGTACACAATTTTGAACACAGCCATGCAATCTCCATAGACAAACATTGGCAGTAGAATGGTCTTACTGAAGAGATCCGTTTCTTTCAACGTGACACCGTCATCCAACCAGTCAGTTTCTCACATTTCTGCCCTGCTAGAGCTGCCCCAGTCAACTTTATGGGCTGTTATTCTGAAGTGGAAATGCCTAGGAGCAACAATGGCTCACCCTCAAAGTGGCAGGCCACCCAAGCTCACAGAATGGGACCGCCGAGTGCTGAAGCGTGTAGTGCATAAAAATCATCTGTCCCCTGTTGTAACACACTACCGAGTTCCACTTTTCATTGGGAACTTCATGAAATGGGTTTCTATGGCAGAGGAGTCGCACACAAGCCTAAGATCACCATGTGCAATGCCAAGAATTGGCTGGAGTGGTGTAAAGTTTGCTGTCATTGAACTCTGGAGCAGTGGAAACATGTTTACTGGAGTGTTGATTATTCTTCACCATCTGGCAGTCCAACGAATCTGGGTTTGGTACCTGCCCCAATGCATAGTTCCAACTTTAAAGTTTGGTGGAGGAGGAATAATGGTCTGGGGCTGTTTTTCATAGTTCAGGCTATGCCCCTTAATTCCAGTGAAGGGAAATATTAATGCTACAGCATACAATGACGTTCTAGATTATTCTGTGCTTCCAACTTTGTAGCAACAGTTTGGGGAAGGCACATTCCTGTTTCAGCATGACAATGCCCCTGTGCACAAAGTGTGGGCCATACAAAAATTGTTTGTTGAGATTGGTGTGGAAGAAATTGACTGGCCTGTACAGAGCCCTGACATCAACCCCATCAAACACCATTGGGATGAATTGGAAAACCGAATGCGAGCCAGGCCTAATCGTCCAACATCAGTGCCCACCTCACTAATGCTCTTGTGGCTTAACGGACCAAGTCCCCTCAGCAATGTTCCAAAATCTAGTGGAACGCCTTCCCAGAAGAGTGGAGGCTGTTATAGCAGCAAAGGGGGGGACCAACTCCATATTAATTCCCATGATTTTGGAATGAGATGATCGACGAGCAGGTGTCCACATACTTTTGGTCAGGTAGCGTATCTTTCCTTGTCCTCCTTTTACTTATTCTCTTTCTTTGAATGTGAACTTTTTGTACTCTGTTGGTCTCCATCTAGCTTTCATTCTCACACTCTCCTCCTCTTCTCTCTCTCCATATCCCATGTCTCTTTCCCACTTCCTTTCCCTTTCCCCTTATCTCAGATCCCACTCAGCCTGTCAGATAAGCATCATTTTAGAGAGCCTCTTAAACCGACCCTCTTTCTCATTACCTGACAGAAATGGCTTTGGTGTCCATTTGCAGTGTGATTGATCATATAGTCCCTGCATAAAACATTTGATTCATATCTTTCTCTTCGTGGATACAAGGGGAAGAGTAGTGGAGAATTTCCCATTGAATTTACACTGAATGACCTCGGCATTGGCTCAACACTTTGACCCTTACAAAGATATGCTATTTCTTCCTGTGGTGAATAGTGACACTGAAACATCGAATGTGAATTATAGCCACAATGTGCAATACAAATTGAAAGCTGTGACCTACAAGAAGCTGCACAGTGTGTGTCCGTGGGCCATAATACAAGTTATGGGGCACAGAAAGGAGAAAGAGGAGGAGGCGGGACGAGGGGACGAGGGGACGAGGAAGGAGAGAAGGATGTGATGGCTGAGCGAAAGGAGAAAGAGGAAGAAGAGAAGGAGGGAGGCAGTTTTTTGGAAGATGGCAAGACCCCCACCACTCCACTACTCCCCTCACCCCTCCCCTCCCTCCTAGTGTTAGCCATGTCCTCTCGATGCCCTGCCCCTCCTGAACTAAAGCTGTTACTCCTGTCAGATCCCCCTGAAATATAATATTATGGAAGGCTGCACTGAGTCAGCACGGCGTCACAACGCCCAGCCCTGGATCTGTTGGAGGAAAAATGAAGTTCAAAAAAATACGTAAGCCTGTGTCCCTCTCCTACAGGCTGTCAGGTTCAGTCAGCAACGAGGGGTTGTGAGAGAAAGAGAGAGCGGGGGGGGGCAATAGAGAGAGGGATAGAAAAAGAGACAGAGTTCTGGAGCCCAAGCTGTCATTCAAGGACAACAGACTACTGATGGTTTAACAGTGAGCCTCCATCGAGCTGAACATCAATATATTGGAAACACAGACACACCATCCCCTCCAACTGTGTGTGTGTGTGTGTGTGTGTGTGTGTGTGTGTGTGTGTGTGTGTGTGTGTGTGTGCCTGTGAGCGTGCAAGCGTAGTGCTCGAGACACCGGAGAGTTGCATCAACGCGGGATGCCCTGATGTTGACCACTTAACCCGTACTGGGGAGAGACGAGTCACAAGTGTTTACCGTAACCCTCGTCTAACCTCTGAGTGTCTAGGGCTCCAGGGTAGACAGGGAATGGAGGGGATGGAGATGAGGAAGATGGAGAGACGAGGCTGTGTTAAAGGCCTATTAGCTCTCCCTCATCTTCTCCGCTGCTTCCCTGAACAGCCTGTAGACAGGCTTCAAAGCACAATGGCATCATGTAATCTGATGAATATTTTAAGCGCCAGTCAAGAAGTATACAATATGGCCCAACCACATAAAGAGGCGAGGGAAAGACGAGACAAAGGGAAAGTAAATGTCACGTGTGTGGAGCTGAAGGAGATGAGTTGATATGCTCCTTCAGGAATGACAGCGAGTATTGAGCATGACAGAGAGCGCACACTCGAGATTGTGATCGTCATCTGTGTAGGCTTATTTTGTGGAGGAAAAGTCTAAAAAGGCGATTTTAACAATTTCCTTGAGCTTTGAGGTTTGTTGCGTCAATAAAGGGTGCACTCCATCCGTCTATGGCTACTGTGGGCTTAGTTTTACGGACTCACTCACGTGAGGTACAGGTCGAGTCTCAGAAACGTTCTCCCGTAGATAAGGAAGTACGAATGATATCGCCCCGAAGCTATGTCTGTTGATTCTACTGTACCTGGCTTATAGTTGCCTATCCAGTCCTAACCAGTGCATAACAAACACAAACGTTTACCCAAACAACGAGAAGAACAGCAAAGTGGTCTGCCATTGAAGCATGAGCTGTTTATTTGTTTGAGAGAGGGGTTATCAGACCACCACCACAGCCAGTCCAACCACCCAGGCCTGCACTAGGGCCATCCGTCTGCCTGTGTGTTTGCCACGCTCTGTCTCCCAGCATAAATAAATACATCAGCCATAATAAATCAACCATGGCCAGGCCAGGCTTGGCTGGGTAAAGAAAAACACAGAACAAACCCACAGGGTTGCTAAAACCACTGCATTACCTCTTCGAACCCACTCTCTCTCTCTCTCTATCTCTCTCTATTTACTTCTGTCTTTGTCTCTCTTTCTGCACCCCCCCACACTCACAACCCCATACACCACAAACCGTCGCTGTTGTTTTGTCAACATAGTAAGTGAAATAGCACAGTGTCTGGAAGAAAATAAACCCACAATGCCATCATTTTCCCCGTAGGATATCTGTGGGGATGGGTTCTTCTTCCATGGGTGGCCACACACAGTTGCTTTGTGCTGTTTGTATGCTTGTTATGTTCATGCTGTGTATAGGATGGCATTGTAGGCCCAAACCAAGAGGATAGAAGAGGATGATGTTTTGGACAGGAGAATAGACATAGGTCTATTTCATAAGTCTCTTTAAAAAATAAAAAATAAAGTTATTGTGAGTTGGCCAATGCGTGGAGAGTTTTGTGTTTTGGATAATACTTTCAATTTCAAAACAAAAAAAATCAATAAACTTATTAACTGGGTAGTTATGACAAAACACTGACTTGTCTGAAGTGATCAATAGATAATCATAAATAAATCATAAATGAAAATCTGCTTCAGCAGTACACCAAGGGCGTAATACAAACTCTGAACCACAACTCATCTACAGTAGCTTAAAAGCAGAAAGCATATATTTTCCCAAAATATTAGTCAGATTCAACCATAGTTCCATACAGTATTTCTAATGGTATACTTGTGCACACAAATGACGCATCAAAACAGCTCAGAATCCAATATGGCTAATTGTTAGTTAAGCGCGCACATTTGAGCATGTCTATCTTAGCAAGGGCGCCAGTGCTGTATATCCTCAGGGACAAGAATGCCAGAAGGCGTGTGTGTGTGTGTGTGTGTGTGTGTGTGTGTGTGTGTGTGTGTGTGTGTGTGTGTGTGTGTGTGTGTGTGTGTGTGTGTGTGTGTGTGTGTGTGTGTGTGTGTGTGTGTGTGTGTGTGTGTGTGTGTGTGTGTGTGTGTGTGTGTGTGTGTGTGTGTGTGTGTGTGTGTGTGCGTGCGCGTCGTGTGTGTGTGTTCTCTGAAGCTCAGTGCTGGTTTTAAAAACACAGTAATGTGAGTAGATGAGGCAAACCCCATCAGGAATGGAAGAATGAAGGGGAGGAGAGGTGGAGGGAAGGAGGAGGGGTTAGTGTGCAGCTATTACAATCCCAGCTGTCGCACAGAGCACTGGACGATGAAGGAGGAAGAGGAGTGGGTTAGGGCATGAGGAAGGGGGTATTGGGGCAGATGTGTGAGTTCCTGGTACTCACATAATCTACCCAAGCGTACAGAAAATGCATGTTTGTCAGTTTCATCAATATGCAACATGTTATGATATCCTGGGACAAGTTGATACACATTGATAACATCATGTTACCTATTTTCCAGTGTATATGATGATGGACAGAGGATGGTCAAATCAGTCATTAAGACAGGCACATCGATTTTCATAACACATTAGGAAGGACAGTAGGAGGTAGGGAGAGGCGGGGAGAGACGGAAGAGGCGGACGCAGGAGGCGATGTTAGCTGACAGGACTAAAATGGCACTTAGCTGCATTTCAGTCAAAGTTCTTTACAAGATTTACATGTATGAAAATACGAAGCCCCTTCCACTGTCTCTCTGTCTAAGAATAACGTGATTTGGAGAGAGAAGGTGGGAGGGAGAAGGATGGAGATAGAGAGAGAGAGAGTGCGTGAGAGGGAGAGGGAGCAGGATGTAGAGAGGGAGAGAAAGAGAGAGAGAGGGAGGGAGCAGGATGGTGAGAGATGGAGAGAGTGAAATTAGGTCTGCTTAGTCATGTAAGATATAATGTGAAAGGAGCTAAATCAGCAACAAATCAGTGAAGAAGCACAAAATCAGCAGGCCATTCCCCGTGGCAGAGAGCGAGAGAGAGGCTCTGTAAGCAACGCTGAACTTCTGAACTACACTCGCTCTAGGAGAAATAATCGGGACAGTCGTGCGCACACCCTCACACACACGCACGCACACAAACACACGTATACACACGCGTACACACACACATGCGCGCCTGTCACCCATTCTCACACCTAAAATGTGAATACCTAGAATGTCCATTACCAAGAGTAGAGGATTGCATTAAAGTTTCATCTGTGTGTGCTGAGGGATGTACCGTGATTAAAAATATAGCGGGTGCATAAGTATGGAGTGTCATTGAGATGGCATTAAATCCGGTATAAAACCGGTACAGCCGTTACCTTTGGAAAATTGTTACACTTTTTTATTGCAAAGTTATGAGAATCCTGTCACTCTAAATCTATGTTAAGATATTAAACACAGGTTCAGCTGATTTAATTAGTGTTCGTGTTCAGCTTTTTCTGCCACTTTTCCAGGCATCAAATGTTCCTGTAAAAATGTCTCCTCCTCTCACGGCTCTGTCTACCCCCATCACAACGAGCTGACGAAATAAGCACTTCCACTGAATGGTTTCGGGAAAAAATAAACCAAAATCACAAATGTACTCAAAATATCATAACAGTGGTATTTGTGGGAGATGCATATACTCTTATATACGTTTGAATGAAATCCCCTTGTGCTGGCCTAGCAATATATGTTTATTCACAGACTGTTGGTCTCATAGTATTGTATAGGTTTCTTGTATGGTCTTGCGGTTAGTGTACATGTAGCATAACAGTTAGAAGTAGTGAGCCCAGAACTACTTGGAACTACTCTGAAATATTAAAAGCAGACATGTTCCACCGTAGCATGTCAAATTGGGTTAGCTGGAACATGTACCATCTTCAGAGATCTTCTGAGACAGAATATCCTAGTTCGCCGTTCACTTAACCGCTGACCCAACAGAACAAGATGGGTTACCTCATAAAAACAGGACCATTAGTAATCGTCTTTGCACGAGTGTTTCTGGGCCTCCACGTGGATTTCACACATACGTTAACCGGTTCCGCACTATTTCACTGCCAAGTCGGATGAATAAGTGATGAACGTGATCACCTATTCCTGTGTATAGGCATGCTGAGTTCACGAGACAGTGTTGAATTGCCAGATTGCTAATGCATTCTCCTAGTCACATGTTTCCAATGGGTCTCAGACTATTCAGATGGTGGTGAATAATGTTCTTCTTTAAGAAATAACGTTTCCTTGTCTTTTGGTGTGCAATGGGTCAATTCACTTTCCTCTCGTTTAGCTAAAAGTTAGGATCAATAAATGTTATAAAAATACTTTCCCTGCTGTACAAGTCCTGTATTCCCATGTTGCAAAGACTGTGGAACAAAGTTATGCACAAAATATGCAAATACCGTAGGTAAGCTGTCAATCACTAACGGATGATACCAGCTTCCTCCCGTGCCTGTCACCAGCCGTAGGGGGAATCACGTCTGTTGATTATAATATGTCAGATATCATCATTAAGGCATATCAAGAGAAACAGACTGGGGAGAAACCAATAGGGAGCGAGAAGGAAAAAAACAGGGAAAAGAGAAAAACAGCGAGAGACAGTGAGACGCACAGAGCAGAAAGAGGGGTCTGAGACAGATGGGGGGAGAGAGAGAGAGAGAGAGAGAGAGAGAGAGAGAGAGAGAATAAGTGGAGAGAGCGGATTTGAAAAGTTCATTCAGGCTATTCTTGGTGACGTGCGGTGCCCTGTTTGTCTTGACGGGCGGAGGGCGGGCGGGGCATCAAAGCGAGCGATGTGTCGCTGGGGCTCCCATCCTGACGGTGCCTTCTCGAGGCCTGTCAGCCCGACAGCGTTTTAACTCACACTTATTCACTTTGTTTGGGAGGGAGACGAATATGAAGACGATGCCAAGGGAAGAGTATAAGAAACAGCGAAAGCGGCGGAATTGGCATTTTGATTGAATGGGGATGAATTACAATAAACCGTGCGGGGAACATATAGAAGCCAGGCGATTTTTGTCAGAAGCTGAGTTGCACCAGACGTCAGTCACCCAGAGCTCCTCCAGCCTTATCTAAAGACTCGCAGGGGGAAACCAGGGAGGTCACACAGTCATATACTGTTTAGAACTGAGGTCAAGATGAACCCCTGCTACCTTCCTAAACACACTCACGCTTCAGGTTTCAATGTCACACGCATAGGTACAGAGAAATGCCTTTCTTGCAAACTCAAAACCCAACAATGCATTTATCAATAACAATGTATTACTAGGGGGAAAAATGATGACGAGCAGTTGCCATGCCAGGCGGTGATGCAACCAACTCTACACGAGGGCACGACAATGTCTTGGTTTGTTTGGAACATAATCATTTGTTAGTGATGTGGACGCCAAGGAACTTGAAGCTCTTGACTATCTCCACGACAGCGCCGTCGATGTGAATGGGGGCGTGTTCGGCCCCCCTTTTCCTGTAGTCCATGAACAGCTCTTTTGTCTTGCTCACATAAACAGGAAGCAAGAGGACGGAGTCATGATTTGATTTGCCGATTGTCAGACAATGGAGGGCCTTGTATACTTGCTTGTGGGTAGAATAGCAGTGATCTAGGATTTTATTGCCCCTAGTGGTGTTAGAGACGTATTGATGGAAGTTGTGCTTCATTTGTCTTAGACTCCGAATTAAAAGAAATGATCGCTTATGGGTATTCTGATCATGAACATTTGTATAAGGTTCTTACTGTGGAATGCAGTATTTGGTTTTTACCAGGCATAATGGGACCCATGTCATCCTAAAATACTTTTGACTCATCTGTCCGTAACATTTTTTTCCAAGATCCTTGATGATCATTCAGATGCTACCAGGTGCTTTTTGGAAAACTTGAGTCAACTTTTTGGACAAGATGGGTCTGATTATGTCTAGCGAAAAAACCAAACACTGCATTCCACAGTAAGAACCTCAACAGCGGTCAAGCATTGTGGTGGTAGTGTGATGCCCTGGGGATGCTACAGACAGAAGTTGGCAGATCGGCTGTACGAGTCCCAAGATGCTTGTGGAGGTCGTGAAACGGAGGATACCATTGTGTCCTTGAGAGTCTCGTCTTTCCATAGAGTGGCCATGATAGTTTTGTCGGCCAAATCGTTCAGATGCTACAGAGGATTTTGTAAGAAGAGCAATTTGCGGGACGTCTCACGGTCTGACAAACACTGCTCGGGCTCTGCCACCTTTCACCGCAGATGTGGAAGTGCAAAATTGGAAAACGCGGTGAATTGAGAAGAATTTAATGCAAAAGAAATCTGTAGCTTAATTTTACAGATTTTAATGGGTATTTTTTAATTACACGAAATAGATTTGCACAGGGGCATGTACATCGAAATTAGGGGGCTAAGAACACCTTCGTAATAATGAGATGCACCCCCATCGTTTGCCCTCAAAACAGCCTCAATTCATCGAGGCGTGGAATCTACAAGGTGTTGAACGCATTCAACAGGGATGCTGGCCCATGTTAACTCCAATGCTTCCCACTGTTGTGTCAAGTTGCCTAAATGTCCTTTCGGTAGTGGATCATTCTTGATACACCCGGGAAACGGTTGAGCGTGAAAAACCCAGCACCATTGCAGTTCTTGTAAAAACCGGTGAGCCTACAACCATACCTCATTCAAAGGCACTTAAATCTTTTGTCTTGCCCATTCACCCTCTGAATGGCACACATACACAATCCATGTCTCACTTGTCTCAAGACTTAAAAATCGTCCTTTAACCTGTCTCCTCCCCTTCATCTACACCAGGGGTGTCAAAGTCAAATGGACGGAGGGCCAAATAAAAAAATCAGCTACAAGACGAGGGCCGGACTGTTCGAATGTTCATTGAAAAAATTTTAAATGACGCATATAGTCTAGTGAACCTAATTGAACCTACTGAAAACCTAACAAATATATTACAATATGATCAGATAAATAAAGCAATATTTTCTTATGGCTCTGTCAGTAATCTTTAATTTTCAACAGACACAAAAGACAAATTTCCTTTATATAAATATCCCCATAACATGAACATTAAATGAAAGAAACCGGTATTCAAGGCACCATCAGTAGACTATATTTTCTATTTTAGCAAAAGTGGGCTAAATTTACTTCAAAGAAAAAACAATAATAGCAATTTTCTATCATCCACTCAACTGAAATATTTTTAAAATATAATTGGATTGAAATACAAAAAAATAAAGTGCAAAAATCTATTAATCAAAAACAACACTTTGTTTAAGGAGAAGTAACATGCAGTGAAAACAAATATTAAATTTTAACTTTTAAACTTGAACTGAGTAAAAACTCTAAATATGTGATTGCACAGTAATGTTCACTTGTTTGAGGTTGAGGGTGATACTTGGTGGTGTCCCATCTTTTCCACAAGTTCATCAATGTTCGGGGTAAGGCTCTGAGCTGAAGAAATCCTCAGAATTGAGTGGAGGTGTTCAGCAGTAAGTCGACTTCTGTGTGATGTTTTGTTCAGGTTCATCAAAGAAAACAGTTGTTCACACAGGTATGTGCTGCCAAACATAGACAACGTTTGAGCAGCCTGGATGCGCAGCTGGGGCATTGTGCCGGGGAGGAAACGGGCGAACTCCGCAGCACCCACTGCCGCATATTTTGCCCTCAGTGCATCATTGCATTGGAGGTCAATCAACTCCATTTGGAGGTTTGGTGGTGAGCTTTCCACGTCAACAGCAAATGGGTTACCGAGCAGTTCCAACCTGCTTTTTTGTGCTTCAAAGTCAGCAAATCGGCGTCGAAAGTCAGCGGCAAGCATACCTATTTTATCAGCCAACTGTGTGCTCGGGAACGCACTGGTAGAGAGCTTCTCTTTCATGGTCTGGCAGCTGGGAAAGTGGCTCAAATTTTCTTTCCGCATCTGCGTCTCCCACAGAGTCAGTTTGGTTTTAAATGCCTTCACTGTACTGTACATATCAGAGATGACACGATCCCGACCCTGCAGCTGCAAGTTTATTGCATTCAGATGACTCGTAATGTCACACAGAAAAGCCATTTCACACAGAAACATTTCGTCTCGGAGTTGTGTTGTGTCTTTCCCTTTGCTGTCCAAGAACAGACAAATCTCCTCACGAAGCTCGAAACATCTTTGAAGCACCTTTCCCTGGCTTAGCCATCGCACCTCTGTGTGATAAGGCAAATCACCATGCTCCGTTTCTAACTCCGTCAGAAATGCCTTGAACTGGCGGTGATTCAAACCTTTGGCTCTGATAAAGTTAACTGTGCGCGTGATGATGCTCATTACATGCTCCATTTTCAAGGCTTTACCGCACAACGCTTCCTGGTGTATGATACAATGATAAGCTGTCAGCTCACCTGTCGCGTTTTCCTCTTGCATCTTTTCCCGTATCTTCGCCACCAGTCCGCTCCTGTGTCCACACATCGCAGGTGCTCCGTCGGTTGTCAAACCCACGAGTTTTTCCCAAGGCAGCTCCATCTCATTTACACATCTTGACACCTCTTCATACAAATCATGCCCCGTAGTTGTGCCATGCATAGGACGTAAAGCCAAAAACTCCTCTGTCACGCTTAGGTTGGAGTCCACTCCGCGGATGAAAATTGACAACTGGGCAATGTCAGAAATGTCGGTGCTCTCATCCACAGCCAAGGAATATGCAATAAAATCTTTTCCCTTTTTCACAAGCTGCTCTTTTAGATTGATGGACAACTGGTCTACTCTCTCGGCAATGGTGTTTCTGCTCAGACTCACATTTAAAAAGAGTTGCCTTTTTCTGGGCAAACTTCGTCACAAACTTTAATCATGCAGTTTTTGATGAAATCCCCTCCGTAAATGGCCGGGCTGATTTAGCGATCTCTTCTGCCAAAATAAAACTGGCCTTGACAGCAGCCTGGCCTTGTGATTTGGCTTTTTGAACAGAGCCTGTCGAGATTTGAGGCCTCGTTTTAATTCCTCTGCCTTTTGTAGCCTTTGTTCCATGTCCATATTCTTGTTTTTGTCCGCGTGTTTCGTTTCATAATGTCGTCTCAGATTATACTCTTTCAGTACCGCCACACTTTCTCCACACAGAAGACACACAGGTTTTCCAGCTACCTTCGTGAACATATACTCCGACTCCCACCTTGTTTGAAACCCCGGTTCTCAGTATCCACCTTCCGTTTTGCCATTTTTGATGGGTATCTGAAAGTTAATTTTACTGTGATGCTGACGACTGCTGTGCCAATAAATATTGAAATGAAGCAGCCTACTGCTCGGTGCGTCACCTTTGCATTGTGGGAAATGTAGTATTGGTGCGTGTAAAAGATCTGCGGGCTGCCGGCTTGCTGCGGGCCGGTTCTAATAATAAATCAAGATCATCCCAGGGGCCGTAAAAAACCTTCTTGCGGGCCGGATGTGGCCCGCGGGCCTTGACTCTGACATATGTGATCTACACTGATTGAAGAGGATTTAACAAGTGACATCATTAAGGGATCATAGCTTTCACCTGAATTCACCTGGTCAGTCTACAGTATGTCATGAAAAGACCAGGTGTATATAATGTTGTGTACACTCATCAAAAAAAGATGAATATATATCTCTCTAAAATTAAACCATCATGTAATAGATTTTAAAGATGCACTCTGCCATTTCCTGGTTTCAAAAACATTCTAATAGTTCACCTAATTTCAGTTTGTGACAAAACAAGCAAGAATAGTGTAGAGAATCTTTTAACCATCTAAACCACTGTGAAATATGTTTTCCATAATATGATAATTACAGATCTATAACACGCATTTCTATGTGAATTTAGTCAGGTCACACCAAAATGTTTATCAAATATACTGTCTGCCTGTCATTGAACAACCCCATGCCATGATTAGATAGTGAAAAAAACACACCAATCTCTTTTATAATTTCTTTAAACAATAAAAACAAATTTACCAACATTTCTGCAAATGGATATATAGCGGTTTGGAATGAAACTCTTCAAATACATTGATTTAGGCCTAATCAAGGGCCTTGCTGGCTATTTATGTATGCATGTTGACTTGTGGCATTTTAAAATAAATTGTAAATGGTCCATTAAGTAATATGTGAAACTGTTTTTAAAAATGTGTTAAATATAATGTGTTGTTCTTGTGCCTTTACGTGAATCAGAATACTTAAATTGTACAGAGGGAAAAACACAAAATGGTTTCGTTGCAGGCAGTTTTAATGGGAGCTCAATTGATCAGATTAATGCAGTCATGTCCCAATGTGCAAAACCAGCAAAAACCACACCAAACTTGGCAGATATTCACATATTCTGTACCTACATTATATTATTCCTTGTACCCAGTCCAAGGAGCTTGCAATAGTGTTTAACTGTAGTTGTTGACGATGGCCTCTCTCTACATGGAAACCAAGAAGACGCTGCCAGCTCTATTGACAGAATGGAGATAAAAGGAAATCACTAAGCAATTTTATGTATGTGTGCACCCACCAACCCACAGATCCCCTTCTTACCCTTCCCTGTCTACCACTTCCCCTATCCTACCTACAAAAATCAGTTGACCACAGCTAGAGGCTCCAATCAATACAAATCTAAATGGTTCCCGTCAAACCTGCAGCAGCACCTGGATTCATGAAGCTAACCTTGTGGCACCTTCATGAATATGGACCCTCTCATTACATCTGTGTGTTTAAGATGTAATGGCTGGTAAGGTAAGGGGTTGGGAGGCTCAGGAACACACCGTCCAAAGAAAATAACTTAACAGCAGTTGACTCTGACAGCCCAGAAAATGTCTATTTTGTGGGTCACATGGTTGCCGAGGTGATCAAACCCATTCTGATTTTTTTGGTATTTAACCTTTATTTAACTAGGCAAGTCAGTTAACAACAGATTCTTATTTACAATGACGGCCTACCGGGGAACAGTGGGTTAACTGCCTTCAGGGTCAGAACAACAGATTTTTACCTTGTCAGCTCGGGGATTCGATCCAGCGACCTTTCAGTTACTGGCCCAACGCTCTAACCACTAGGCTTCCCTGTCACATTATGCGGCTGATGATTACAATTTTGCTAAGAACAATGCATTGTGCTCGGTTTATGAATTCTTATGAAAGCACAGAGAATGTATATTTCTTCACTTCACAGTCTATTGTTGTAGTGTGAAAACAAATTTTCCCCTAACCATTGTTTATAGAGGATATTGGTCATATTGCCTTCTAATAGGTTATGTCAAGCACACACTTCATACAGGTATCACAAACACCTCACACATACTGGACAGCGCAAAGACCTCAAACATGCCTCACACATATATGTTGGGCATCCATCTTTGCCCATTAGTACCCCGCTGAGTACCCAATTTGCTGCCAATTTCTCTCTCTCTCTCTCTCTCTCTCTCTCTCTCTCTCTCTCTCTCTCTCTCTCTCTCTCGCGCTCTCTCGCTCTCTCTCCCCTCCATCCCTCTCCGATACGTGCACCTGCATTAAGTCCCTGTTGGCTTGTGTAGAGCTGTCAGCAACCTTGCACTCATAGACCAGTCATTTCTCCCTCTCATTACATGAACACTTTTTTCTTACCCTGGACAAACTTAGTGTGGAAAATTACATTTCATTAAAAGCACTTGGCTGGTGTTCCCGTGCAGGTACTTGTATGACGAAGTGCCCTGCCTGGCAAGGTAGCACTCAGGCCCAGCGGGGGTTAGTCTGTTAGTTAGACTGTTAGTGCAGAGCTCCGGATCCAGAGAACTGCAGAGCTGGAGGGAGGCACAGGGACACACAGTGCTGGACGGTAAAATGTGAAACATGAAAAGCGCTAGTTGCATTTGACAACGGTAGGGCACACGGACACATGGTGGGGCATTGATACCCAGCCAAGCCCCGCAGAGGAGCCACTTCCCACTGCACTTTAAACCTGGCATCTCACTCTACCACAACACCCCAGGAACTCCCCATAGCTTCAAGCTCACTCCCCAGGTGGAGGCATGGCACGGTAGTGCACATTGTGGACCCTGTTTTACTCGCCACAATTAATTTCCTTGAAAGTTTGGGAGGGATACTTCACTAGCATTAGAGTGAGAAAAAAATAGGGGATATGGTTCGCCGCTTCTATAAGGACAGTGTTAAGATGGTTTAGAGTTAGCTAGACCCTTGGGAAGAGTGAGTTAGACTCGTGGCCATGCCATCAGAGAAGCCACAGACAGAGAATCATCAGTGAGTGTTATTGTGCGATAAACGTCACCTTGGAGACTACCAAAAGGCCCAGGCTGAGTTGGGCATGGATATAAGGAGTCAGCTAGCAGCCAGCCCACGGTGTGTCTGTATCGTTGAGTTAATGGGGAATGAAATGATCTCTTTCTGAGGTCATCCCAGATGGAATGAGAGCAGATAGAATGACCCATTCTGATGGTTGCCTAGTGGAGAGTGGCGAGAGACAGGAAAAGTAAATGACAAGAAGGCTTTCACTGGAACATTTGTGTTTACTGTGTGTTGGTACGGTTTTGAGGCTGTATGTGGCAATTCTCGTAAAAGCTTGCCTAACTGGGTTTCGAACGTGCGTGCCAATGTGTTAGCCCACGGAGCGAAGGCCTAGCCCATCGCTGCCCAACCCTGTTCCTGGAGAGCTACCGTCTTGTAGTGTAGGTGCTCTCCAACACTAATTTAGCACACCTGATTCTAATAATTAGTTAATTGATGAGATGAATCAGGTGAGCTACAGAACTGAGTTTAGAGCACTAACTTACCGGAAGGTAGATATCCAAGAACAAGGTTGGGCGGTCCTTAGCTAAAGCAGGTCAACTGGCACCAGAAAGCTTACAACTGGCACCAAAAACACGGTTTGCATATAAACTGATGCGTGATTGTGAGAGACTGTCTTCATTCAGGTAATAGCCTCTCTGCTCATTCTATGCGTCTCTCTTCGAGAGGGAAAGGCTAATGCTAGAGGAGGAGAGCTCATTTCAATGCACCATTAGACAACTCAGCAGGGGTCTACAGGCCAAGGCTCGATAAGTGGACACCTCAATAGAATGAATGAATGAATGCCTGAAATGTCTGGATGAGGGAAAAAAAGGGTGTACAGATTACCAGTCAGTCAGAATGTATATCTGTGGTGTGCTTTACATGAGCAGACAAGACAGTGAGTGGCACACAAGAAGCTGAATGTGCCCGCCTGTCAGTTATCTCTTCTTGTTTAGAGTCGTCAGCCGTCTCAACAGGAGTCAATAATTATCTGCTTTCTGTAATTTTCATGTTAGTTTCCATCAGTGGTTCGTATACTCCCCATCTGAAAACAGCCAATGCCTTGTAAATACTCCCCAACACCCCTAAGAGTCTAAGACAGAGAGACCAAAATAAGGTTTAAAAATAAATAAAAAATAAGAAATGTACGAGCATCGATCTCTCTCCTTGGCGCGTCTTGTCTCCACAATAACACACTATTGATGTGCTGGAATTGCTTTCAAAGATAGACAGATTGACATAATGGTGTGGAGTTGGTCCCCCGAGGCCTGTACTGTCAGCACTGATGCTTGATTGGTCTGACCGACCTTGCTAATCCGGCCATTTGCATTGCGGCTGGCGGACCCTCTTTTGTTGTCACGCCCGTTAATCTATTCCCCCCGGAAGCCTCGGGGAGCGCACGGTTGCACAGCGAAGCATATGCACAGGAGAACATCATCAGACAAGGCTTCTTCACTTCTTCACCCAGCCTCCCTTGGTCCTGATCAGGATGCTGTCTATTATTAGTCTTCCATCTCTAGTTACTGCGAGCAGGTTAATACCATGGATGTAATACCAAACGACGTGCCGGCGCAAGAGGAGGAGAGGGAGCGCTCAAAGCTTCCCTTGGCAGAGCGCTTAGCTACTTCCTGAACAAAGATGCCGGGGTCTTTATATTGACGTCTCTCCCTCTGCCAAAGTTCAATAGTCTACTGAGATGAATGTATCGAGTATTTCTAAATGCCACATATGAAAAGTTTGAAGGTTGTACACCTCCTTCGTGTCCCTTGGTTTACCATTTTATTGAATTATTCTAAAAGAGCCAAGCTCATTTATTTTTTTATTTTGACTGTATTAGTAATGGTGCTAATGACTAGCAGAAATGTATCCCTCATTAGCCCTGAAATCTAGTGAAACATAATTACAGTTCAGTAAGTGTATCATCCAAATTATAAAACACAATCTAATTACTACATTATTAATCTGCGCATACGTGAAATGGTTTGTGCATAAAGACAGCCTTGAAGAAAGTCAACTGCATATTCACTGATTTAACAGAGAACTCATGTGTCATGTGTCATTCATTGAGTGTCATTGAGAGTAGACAGCATGTTGAGGACCAGGAAGAGGATCTCAGGATTAGGAAAGATCTAAGACAAGGTTAGCTCGGAGGATGTGGTCTCAATGTTAAAGTCAATAACCTTTCAGGGTGGAGTAAGGACATGCGGCTGACATGACTAATATGGCACCTGCCTGCCTGCCTGCCTGCCTGCCTGCCTGCCTGCCTATGTGTCTCAGAGTATTCCAGCAAGTTGAAAACATTATGTGTCCCAGAACACCTAGTCTTTCCAGGTGGTCCAGAATTAAAGTGATGACCTTAACGTTCTCAAATGAGTAGAGCTCAGCACATGTTTCAGCTTCAGGCTCTTCACTTTGTTTTGGGTGTATTTATTTATCTTCCTCTCTACCTGCCCCTCTCACTGGCCCAGCCACTTTGCCCAAAACATTTTGGTGCAGAAATGCCTTCTGAAACATGTGAACTTCCATGTTCCTGAATAAAATATATGTATGCCATCTGTAAATAAGGATAACATTGTTATATCTGTTGGTTTAGCCACGTAAAAAAAAACAGGAACCTTCCAGCTATCCATGATTGGCTGAGATAATGGATAATGGATAGGCTGGACATGCCGAGAGATGAGTTTGGATTGGTCTGCCATGTAGCTCGCTTCTGTCTATAACATGAGCTGCTCAGTATGTGTCGATAGTCCTTGCTATCACGGCTTTTTTGAAAGATATAATGTATAAGCCACAGAGAATTGCAAAAGTGTTGCTACTGCTATCAACAACATGAATTTAGCAGGTGCTATCGACAAAGATCAGTGGGAAAAAGCTGTGATAGACTCATTTCTGCACACGGTCAGTGTTAACCAGAGTGACTTGACACAACGCAGGTCAAACAAGCTGTACAAACAAAACGGAAACATCACAGGATGAACCTCTTAAGGATCTGACCATTTTTTTCAGTTTTCACCTAAAATGACAAATCTAACTGCCTGTAGCTCTGGACCTGAAACATATATATGTTTGACCTTTATCTAAGTAGGCAAGTCAGTTAAGAACAAATTCTTATTTTCATTGACTGCCTAGGTAGAAGCAGAGGGTTTACTACCTGATTCAGGGGCAGAACAACAGATTTTCACCTTGTCAGCTCAGGGATTCGATCTTTCAACCTTTCGGGTTACTAGTCCAACACTAACCACTAGGCTACCTGCCACCCCTGCAGATTCTTGATACCATTTGAAAGGCAACACTTTGAAGTTTGTGGAAATGTAAAAGTCATGTAGGATCAAAATGTTGTATCAAGACTGACCAAATGTGCCTATTTGGTTTATTAATAAATGTTGAAGTTCATAATTGTGCTCTCTCCTCAAACAATACCATGGTATTCTTTCATTGTAATTGCTCCACATTTTTTTGTTACTTACAATCTCATGCTAATCGGGCGGGACACCGATCCCGTAGAGGTTAGAAGTTCCAGTCTGTAGTGAAGCATTCATCCAGGGTAAGAGTCTACCTACATGTTCAGATATTATACGTTTCAAATTGTTTCAGAAAGTCATTTTCATTGAATGTTAAAGCGTGCTGTTAGCTAACTAGTGAACGTTAGCTTGCTGGCTCACTAGCTAACATTGCTGTCCATGTATGATCTGTGTAGTAAAATTATGAATATATCAGAATAATATTTGCATTGCTAATTAGAGCCTAATGTTAACTAGCTAGCTATCATTGAACCTCGTTGGTTAGCTTTAGCTACCTGTAGATTCATACTAAAGCATTTCATGCAACTAAAAGTTTTGAGATTATGCTGCAGGACTTAGAGGATCATTTGTGGTCTAGTACGGTACCCTGCATCACTGTGTCACTGTTCCAGACCAGCGCAAGGGGGAGTTAAAGCATGCTTACTGGAAAACACTCTTTCAAAATGAATGGAAGAAGCAAGTGGAAGGGGGGGAGAAGACAGCATTTAGAGGTGAAGACAGCTCTGCTCTGAGACAAGCATGGGGACTGGTCTTGATAAATCAATTAGATGATTATTTTCACTGAATCTCCGTTTGGGTATTGGTTAGACTACAGTTAGGGTGTGGAAATGTTAGGATTATTTTGCTCTTACTATAATACTGTAGCCTACTCCCGACCAGGAACGTTGTTCAGCGCCATTATGGGCTATTAGCAGAACAATATACTCTTTCCAAGAAGGAGGTTAGGGGGAGAATTGTATCGTCAAATGTATTTCTTAGTTAGGTTGGCTGTATCACAACTGGCGCAAATGATCCTATAGGGTGGCGCACATTTGGCCCAGCGTCGTCCAGATTTGGCCGGTGTCATTTTAAATAAGAATGTGCTCTTAAGACTTGCCTAGTTAAAAAGACTTGCCTAAATAAAATAGTTTTTTAAGCAATTAATTATTTATCTTGTAGGTGTACCAAAACATTCAAAGGCTATTGACTCAAAAGTGGGGTTACAAGTTTATCAATTTTCAAAGCAGAATTACTTTCCAATTGTTCCTCAACTGCAGTGTATGATATACCATTTTGTAGCACTGAGTCTCTACTTTTTCCAATACATTTAAAAACAAAACACGTTTCTCTCTGTCAGAGGTTCTTTGTTAAAAGCACCAATAAGGGTAATTGTTTATCACAAATGTGCAATGATTGCAAAAAGACTCTCTGTGAAGCAGTAACGATTTTTTATTTTTTATAGTCCAATTTCATTTAGCATGTTTTTCATGTTTTTTCATTGTCACTTGTTATGAACATTTGTCTGTTATTCAAGTATTGTGTATTGTATTCTGTGATACTCAGAGGTTGAGAAATGTACACTTGAGCTATTCTGACTTACCGGTATGACCTAAGATGGCCAACGATATGGGTTATATAGGCGACTTTTAGCTCTAACCTTGGAATGCTATTGGCTATCAACTCTGTTCCAACTACATCTGAAAGATGAAACTCTCGTGTTGGAATAGAAACATTGACTGGAAACTAAATTTGTATTTACATTTTTTTGTCATTGTTTTTGTTATAGTGGCTACCACACCCACCACATCTACTCCTGAGACAAATTTGGTGCTTTAATCACAAAGTTTACTATTGAGTCCACATTATCAGCTAGCATGCCTCTAGTATACAAAAGATAGCTAATTTTTCATTCCTCCATATTAACACAGAAATCATGGTATATAGTGTTTTTGGGGGCCTGTAATCAGTTACTTGATAAAGTCCCAGAATTTCAGAAGATTAAAAAGGGTTTTGAAGTCATCTAATTTTTTTTACCACTTGGGATCAAAATGTGTCCCTGTTGGCGATTTTAGGGTTAATGAACAAAAAATAGAAAATGTCTAAGGGTGTCTTATCGTAAATCTATATCTACAGCCCTTTCAGTTAGGTATTGCAGTGTCTCTGCTGTTTGAGTGAAATTACAATGATACTTTTACTTCCTTTTCTCACATACACAACAGACGATAGAGGAACATATGCTCAGGACCAGTTCCCTATGAATTCATGCCAAGACATGTCCTTCTCAGGTTGCTGATGTAGTCCAACATCACACCAGGTCTATTCAGGAACATGAGCTGTGTGTGTGTGTGTGTGTGTGTGTGTGTGTGTGTGTGTGTGTGTGTGTGTGTGTGTGTGTGCTGTCTGTTCTGCTGAGCGTGGCATGGGAGCGCATGTAGACTGGTGTGAAACACAGCTTTGAATCAGACCCTGCATGCATCATTGTGAACGTGAAACCCCATGGATCTTGACTCTACCCTCCCACTACAGTACTGGACAGCAGGACTTGGCTGCATGGGCTTATTGAAGAACTGGCACATGGTCAGGAAAACTAAGTCTGAAACTGAAATCTCAAGATTAGAGGAAACACTCCTAAAGTATGTGCAGTAACTTATTAGTTGTTAAGCTGTCACTATCATTGTGTGCTTGACAAGTGTTACATATACTGTCTACAGAGACCCATATCTTGCTTCCTTAGATACCTCTTAGCTGTCTTATAATCAGAAAATAAACAACTGTATGGTAGGTGTGTGCATTTTTGAATGAGAGAGAAAGGGAGAGATATGCAGACTGGGGGACAGATGAATCAGAATCTTTGTTTTTCAATTTTGAACATCAGAGAGGATGTTTCTTTAATCAGATCCATTGAGATTTCTAAACAACTTGAGAGAAGATGTCTGTGCTCTTATTGCTGTGTTTATTGTGCTCACTCATGGGTTGCCTGATCCAACTTTATATCAGGCTGGGCCTCTCAACGTACAGTAGCCTATTGGTATCCCAGATCCCCTGTCAAAGCCAATTATTTTTGTATTTGTAATGGTTTATTCACTCACTTCAAAGTTTAAAGTTAACCACAGGAGGTTGGTGGCACCTTCATTGGGGAGGACAGGCTCGTGGTAATGAGTGGAGCGGTATAGGTGGAATGATATCGACTACATCCAACACTATCACGTTTCAGGTAAGACCCAGATGCAGACAACAGTTTTTTTTAAACAGTTTATTAATTCAACAGGTGCAGGCAAAAGACAGGTCAAGGGCAGGCAGGTGTCAGTAATCCAGATAGGTGGGGCAAAGGTACAGGACGGCAGGCAGGCTCAGGGTCAGGGCAGAAACGGTCAACACTGGTAAAACAAGAAAACAGGAACAATCGAGAGACAGCAGCAGAGGGGAAAACGCTGGTAGGCTTGACCAAACAAAATGAACTGGCAACAGACAAACAGAGAACACAGGTATAAATACACAGGGGATAATGGGGAGGATAGGCGACACCTGGAAGGGGGTGGAGACAATCACAAAGACAGGTGAGAGAGATCAGGGTGTGACACAACACATGGTTTCCATGTGTTTGATTCCAGTCCATTTGCTCCGTTCAAACCATTATTATGAACAGTCATCCCATAAGCAGCCTCCTGTGAAGCTAACATAACAGTGATGTAAGAAATCATACAGAATGTACCAGATCAGGTATTATACAACAGGTGGGTGTAATCCTGGATGTTGATTGGTTAAAACTGCTTTCCAGCCGTTGTCTATTTCATGACTATGACAGCAAAATGCCTATTTAATGTTGCATCTGAAAAGTGACTGCACGTCTCTGTTCCATCAGCCAGGCCAGGCAATTGCTGTCTCTCTCTCCAACATTTGCGGAGAGTTTCAATATTGAATTGCGTTCTCCACTGTCCCATAGTAACGAACGTGTCGGGCGAGACCGACAGCTTTTCTCAGCCAGTTGAAATCATGATTCAGCTGAATTTTTATGGATATATAAAAATAAATGTCAATAATAAAACGGAACTAATTGCAGCTAGTTTGCTGTCTTTCCAGCTTCAGTTTGAAGTGATTGTGTTGGCTGTGTAATTAGCTAGCTAGCAGCGGTTAAGAGCATCTATAGCAACCATTTTTGTTTGCCATAGCAACCTGCCAATCAAACAAACAACCCGTGAACCTTGGCTGGCAACATTGCCAATCAAACGTACGACCAGACGACTTGAGTAGCAACCTCGGGACTATATCTTCATGGAAAGGATGAAAAAGTATGAATAAATCCATCAAAATAATGTTTTTAATGAAAATATGTCAACCATTATTGCAATATGTCGATAACCGTCGTATAAAAGTGATATTGCCCACAAAGCCGTGGTTTGGAGGATATATTGTCACGGTTGCCGGCCATTGACTCTGTCTTAGACCTAACAACACCATGCCAAAATGTCCTCCAAACCACAGCTTCCCTGACTATCACTTAGCCAATCCACGGTTGAATTTCTATCTGCCTCCAGTAAATGCATCTTGTGATGTATTTTCTGTGGATTTTATAGGATTAGAAAAAAAATAGAGAAGTGAGTGTGTGTGGGTACCATAGTAACAGAGATGAGCATTCCAACTCCAGATGTCTTTGAAAAAGGTACATGTGGATCTGCTTCAAACAAACGATCAGAGAAAAAGAGAGAGAGAGAGCGAGAGAGCGAGGAGGGGGTGAGAGCAGGAGCGAGAGAGGCCTCTGAAGCACACCCTGGTTTTAGCTCTTCTGTTCATCTCTCATGTGAATCAGAAAGCACTTTGTCCTGACTGGAAGAGGAGAGCACGCTAACATGGAGAATGTAGCCTATAGACAAGTGAGAATTGTAAGTCATGTGAGGAAACATACGGGGAATGATTCACTGTAAAGTGATTCATCAGTCTAATTCACAGGAGGTTGGTGGCACATTAACTGAGGAGAACGGGCTCGTGGTAATGGCTGGAGCGAAATTCGCTCCGTTCCAGCCATTATTATGAGCCGTTCTCCCCTCAGCAGCCTCATCTGGTCTAATTTATATTTTTCTTAGGATATAAATGTATATTTCCAAGTAGGCCTATCTGAGTTTGAGGTCAGGTCAGGTATAACAAAGTTCAAATCAATTGCATTTCTCTGTATCAAAACAGATATCAAATGTACAATAAATAATTGATTAATTTCTCCTAAACCTCATTGACACACGTGCGCACACACACATGCACGAAGAGAAGAGTATGAAGACAAGAGAAACCCAGTGATAGATATATCCTATTATAAGCACATTTAAGTCAGCTTGGCTCATTGACTTTCACTGATGTCGATGACTAACAGGTTGAACAGTAATAGACTGTGTTGTGGAGCTATTTCACGGTTTCAGCAGCGGCTTTCAGCATGTGCTTTGCATTCATAATAGAGGCCGAATACAGTCACCATTTACAGCACTTGAAAAAACATAACTACCCCGTTATTTCCCATTCTGTTGCCAGTGTCAATGTGCTTCACAGACAGTGCCCAATGTCAATGCCGCTTTTGTACCGCAAGCGCTAACGCTATTTTGGGGCCATTAGAAAGCGCTCTCTGGCTCCCTCCCCACCCTGTGTAAGGCATTATAGGCAGCCCAGAGAAAACACAGTTAGCGGGCGCCAGTCAGCCTGGCTTATTATCAGCAGCCAGCTGGTCCCATGGAGTGCCCACTTCACCCCTTAAAGCGGCCTTCATTCAGGTACAAACGTCCTGTAACGTGTGCGCCCCCACTCCCTCCACTTCCACACCATCTGCTATCAATTATGCTGATTTGTATCTTTTTAACAAGGGGCTTAAACAGTGGTTTATAACTCGCAGGCATGGATGAGGAGAAAATGGGAAGAGGGGTAGGGTGGGGATGAGGCGGAGGAAGTGTGACTGACTGACTCGGCTGTGTCAGCCAGCTGTAAGTCAATTTGGCCCCCAAGTTAGAAGGTGTATTTCATACCTGTAGCTGTAAATCATTAAGGGGTTTAACACTAGTCAGGAAACCAATTGGTGGTGCATGATATCTGAGGGATTTTCTCACCAGGCATGATAATTGAACAAAAAAAAGACAGTGTATTACACTGAGTGTACAATGCATGACCTAGACTGACCGGGTGAATCCAGGTGAAAGCTATGATCCCTTACTGATGTCACTTGATAAATCCACTTCAATCAGTGGAGATGAAGGAGAGGAGACAGGTTAAAGAAAGATGTTTAAGCCTTGAGACAATTGAGGCATGGATTGTGTATGTGTGCCATTCACAAGGTGAATGGACAAGGCAACATATTTAAGGTTCTTTGAACAGGGTATGGTAGTAGGTGATGGGAACACCGGTTTAACTGTGTCAAGAACTGCAACGCTGCTGGGTTTTTCACGCTCAACCGTTTCGCGTGTGTATCAAGAATGGTCCACCATTCAAAGGACATCCAGCCAATTTGACACAACTGTGGGAAGCATTGGAGTCAACATGGGCCAGCATCCCCGTGGAATGCTTTCGAGACCTTGTAGAACCCATATCCTGACAAATGTAATCTGTTCTCAATAATACGAAGGTGTTCCTAATGTTTTCCATTTAAAAAATATATATATATTTCACATATTTAACCAGGTAGGCCAGTTGAGAACAAGTTCTCATTTACAACTGTGACCTGGCCAAGATAAAGCAAAGCAGTGCGACAAAAACAACACAGAGTTACACATAAACAAACGTACAGTCAATAACACAATAGAAAAATCTATGTACAGTGTGTGCAAATGTGGAAGATTAGGGAGGTAAGGCAGTAAATAGGCCATAGAGGCGAAATAATTACAATTTAGCATTAACACTGGAGTGATTGATGTGCAGATGATGATGTGCAAGTAGAGATACTGGGGTTCAGAAGAGCAAGAAGATAAATAACAATATGGGGATGAGGTAGTTGAGTGAGCTATTTACAGATTGGCTGTGTACAGGTACAGTGATCGGTAATCTTCTCTGACAGTTGATGCTTAAAGTTAGAGAGGGAGATATAAGTCTCCCGCTTCAGTGATTTTTGCAATTATTTCCAGTCATTGGCAGCAGAGAACTGGAAGGAAAGGCGGCTAAAGGAAGAATGGACTTTGGGGATGACCAGTGAAATATATCTGCTGGAGCGCATGCTATGGGTGGGTGCTGCTATGGTGACCAGTGAACTGAGATAAGGCGGGGCTTTACCTAGCAAAGACTTATAGATGACCTGGAGCCAGTGGGTTTGGCGACGAATATGTAGCGAGGGCCGGCCAACGAGAGCATAGAGGTCGCAGTGGTGGGTAGTATATGTGGCTTTAGTGAGAAAATGGATGGCACAGTGATAGACTACATCCAGTTTGCTGAGTAGAGTGTTGGAGGCTATTTTGTAAATGACATCGCCGAAGTCAAGGATCGGTAGAATAGTCAGTTTTACGAGGGTATGTTTGGCAGCATGATTGAAGGAGGCTTTGTTTGCGAAATAGGAAGCCCATTCTAGATTTAATTTTAGATTGGAGATGCTTAATTAAGATGAGTCTGGAATTAGAGGTTACAGTCTAACCAGACACCTAGGTATTTGTAGTTGTCCACATATTCTAAGTCAGAAACGTCCAGAGTAGTGATGCTAGTCGGGCGGGCAGGTGCGGGCAGCAATCGGCATGCGTTTAGTTTTACTAGCATTTAAAAGCAGTTGGAGGCCACGGAAGGAGTGTTGTATGGCACTGAAGCTCATTTGGAGGTTTGTTAACACAGTGTCCAAAGAAGGGCCAGATGTATACAGAATGGTGTCGTCTGCGTAGAGGTGGATCAGAGAATCACCAGCAGCATATTAAAGAAATATCACTCCTTTTGGAACTCCTTTAAGAGATGATGGAGGCAACACATGTTCAATCTAGTACAGGCTTAACTGAATGGACAACAGAGACGGAATGCAATATGACATTTTATTAAATAGTTTGGTTAATAATGGCCTCGTCTCCAAGGGAAAATCTTCGGAGCCAGTTGATGTGATGGCAGGTAGCCTTATGCTGGGAGAAAGGAGTCCCAATGAGGGGCCTTATAAAGTTATTATAGCTGGTGGTGGTGTGGAGGTGGAGGGTCGTCGGTAGCTTTTGCTGTAACACAGCAAATAAGAGAACATGGGTATGTTTGACATATAAATACATCCCGAGATTTAGACCCACAGGTTGAGAGCGAGAAAGTTGATAATTGCTAGGGTGAGCCCATAGGTTACAACAGCAAGCATGAGGACAGTGCATTATTGTGCTGCGCTCATAGGTTATAAGGTAACTAGATAAGGTTAATAGAAACAAGTAGGAGAGATAGGACACTATGCTAATGATGGTAGCATTTGTAACCTCTAACACATCCATTCCCACTATGCACACAGAATAGGAAACGATGTGAATGACATTATGCTTGCTGTGTTAAGTTAAAGCGAGCATTCAGACCAACTGATTGAACTTTCGCGCTCTACTTTTCTGTGAACCACACTTGTGTGATGAGTTGCCGGAGACCTGAAGACCAGTGTTAGCTCCCCAAGTCACATGTATATTTCACTTCTCCCTCAACTATAAACTCCACTAGACCCGGTTTCCATGTTTGTTTTCCTTGTTTTCATATTTCCTTTTTATTAGTCCTGCCTGCGTTAACTTCTTGTTAACAATAATTACTTTATATAAGCCTCATTAAAATGCTGTAGCTCATGAATAAGTAAATATGTGAACAAGAGCACCCCCCCCCCTCCCCCCATCCCTAATGAGGGGGGGGGGGGTCAAAGGAAATATCAGTGCCCTCTTGTCCACAAGCTGATCGAATAAGAGAAATCCTTTCTACACGTCACTTTTTTCTCTCTCATTATAATCATCACCACCATCATCCTCATCATAGTAAGAGTAAATTCAAATGAATGAATTAATTCATTCATTCATGAATTAATATAGCAAAGTTTAAGCAGTCCCCCATATGGAATCATCATATACCATTTGTATTAAAAATATAAATCATATCACATCTACAACTATCATTCCAAGCGACAAAGAGTATGTTCACACAATGAAGATGACCTGGGATGGTCACCTGCCTCCAGTGTAAAGTGATCGGTATTCATGTCAGCCCTCGCCTGAGCCCTTCTCACAGGCAGCATACTGCTAATCCAATCTCTCCAACAGGACGAGATAGTAGAAGGGATGCTACTGAAACAACAGATAAACAGTGACTCATATCCTCATAGGCCTGGAAATTAATTATGATGCTCTTGTATCTGTTAGTTACGACTCAGTGCAATCCGTCTCCCTCTTTGTCTTGTGGCCCGCCAACGAACTTGGCAGATACATCAGGGATATTTCTCATCTCCGGCATTCCTTCATTTAGATGAAAGGGCAGTAGAAATGCCAAACTGCTACACAAGGTCACTGGAGAAATGGAGGAAAGAAAGACAGAGAGAAGCATTGATATTCTCCTTTCAACCAATTTTAAATGGCAAAAAGAAAAGGCCTGAGGAGGGCAATGAACTCATGAACCAGGAACCAGGCATGGAGTATACTGAAAGTGGAGTAGCCCACCGAAGAGAAGACATGTAGCTGTGGGTATACCTGGCAGCACTCTTAGGTTCAGCTGACCTCTAAACTCAACAAAAAGATGTTCTGCAGAGCGTAGCCAAGGTGATGTGATTGAGCGTGGAGAGGACACATGCACAGGCAAAATGGCTGTCACTAAAGCCACCATGACAAGCTTCACACCTCCCTCTCCCCACACCCAGGCAGCTAGGTGCACATACACACACACACCCCTTGACCAAATAACACAGCCAAAGTGCTAGTTACAGTTATTGATCGAACCAATACTCTTTCGGGTGAAAGTTTTCATGTCATGTCTTTTATTTCTTTGTGTTCTTCTATTTCTCTCTGAGACAGATGGTAAGCTGTTCTGGCAGCCAGCATTCCCAGTAGACTTGCTTGACCAGATTGATCGTAACTATCATTATTTCATTGCCAGCCTTAAGCCTAAAGACCAAACACCAAGGATAATTGCTAACACGATATTGATATATCACAACCGATATTTGTAGGTGTTGTCTTAGGTTACGTTCCAGTGACGTGTGTGTTATTGACGTGTCAATAACCCACCACTGAGACTCAGTTTGTGGCAGACTTTCGCAGAGACACTCAAATTTAATTATTTTAGATGGATGATAGAGAGATACATGCAACGTTTCCTCTAAGATGTGCCCTTGCACGCAGCTCCCCCGGTCACGCAACCTTCTAGAGTTTTCCCCAATTTCGATTTTGGCCATTAGATGGCAGCATGTGCAACGTTTCAGACTGATCCAATGAACAATTGCATTTCTGTTCAAAATGTTGTGTCAAGACTGCCCAAATGTGTCTAATTTGTTTATTAATAACTTTTCATGTTCAAAACTGTTCTCTCTCCTCAAACAATAGCATGGTATTATTTCACTATAATAGCTACTGTAAATTGGACAGTGCAGAGTAACAAGAATTGAAGCTTTCTGCCAATATCAGATATGTCTATGTCCTGGGAAATGTTCTTGTTACTTACAACCTCATGCTAATCGCATTAGCCTATGTTAGCGCAACCGTCCTGCAGGGGACACATCAATCCTGAAGAAGGTTTATACTACACTAACTTCCCTTTCCCTTTACTGTGAGAATTGTGATCAAAGCAATGCAATATTAGCCACGTTCAATCCAACATACCGAAAAAAAGACAAACTATGCAAGTATGCAAAACTAACTATGCAAGAGATTTTGTTGTAGGCAGAGCGCATCGGAGTAGGATTCTATTGCATTGACAGGCAGGACCCGGTGCGCCATATTGGAAATTGGATAATCAGGTTAATGTCAAGCCCTGCATGTTTTTTTCAAAGGTCTCATGGAACGCAGACCTGCATTGAACACCACACATTGGCAGCTACAGTAGGCTGAATGACAGAACCACTATTTTCATGTTAAAATGTTATGTGATTCATTTTCTCCATAGTTTTTTATGTTAGGACACTCTGGTAGACCTACAGTATGATCAAATTGCCTACGTGGCCACTGTTAAAACAAAAACTGAAAGCGGGTACAGCCTCAGTGTTCACAGTAAACGCACACCGGCAATATTGCCACCAGCCCTTGTAGATAAAGTGGTCGGTGGAGGAAAAGGATAATTAGGATGTGTGTGTGTGTGTGTGTGTGTGTGTGAGTGTGTGTGTGTGTGCCTGCGCATGCGTGTGTGCATGCACGTGTGTGTGTGAGTGTGTGTGTGTGCATGCACGTGTGTGTGTGTGTGTGTGTGCGTGTGCGTGTGTGTGTGTGTGTTCATGCACGTGTGAGTGTGTGTGTGTGCATGCCTGCATGCGTGTGTTTGAGTGTGTGTGGTTTGATGAGGGTGTGTGAGGAGAAACTACCTCAGCAGTGGAAGGAAGGCGGTGAGATGTGTAACACCACAGGCCCAGCGTAAGAGTGAGAGATGGGGGAAGAGAGAGAATGTGAGCACCTTCGCTACACAATTCCCCTAATAAATCAGATCGCTAATGAGTTTGCCTTCACCTGATTGGCTAGCATCAGCGTGACTCACAGAGGAAGGGAAAAAGATGTTTGATGAGTCCTCTGACAGTTGTCAGTGCTGGTTGTCAGGGATGATGTGTGATGGCTGGATGAAGAGCCAATAAAGATTCCATGTGGACTACAGAATGTGCATCAGAGCAGTAACACATTCTCTGCCATTGTTGGGGGGGGGGGGGGGGTACCCTCAAGGGGTGACATTATCACATTAGAATCAGGCTTCATAGGGTTGTTCTATTGCTCATGCAATTATGTTCAAGGATGTCAGACGGGGAAAAAATGGTGTTCGTTGTTTGATCTCAAGTCTTTGTTGTTATATTATCACAAACGGACATGGCATTTTCACCACTACGGACTCCAGCTACTGTATAAGTAACGTTAAACATTGGCAATCAGTTTTCATATTGTCAAATACAATAGTAGGCTATCACACACACACAAACCCATAGTGGTGTAAAGTACTTCAGCAAAAATACTTTAAAGTGCTACTTAAGTCGTTTTTGGGGGTATCTGTATTTTACTATTTATATATATTTTTTACTTTTACTTTTATCTCACTACATTCCTAAAGAAAATAATGTACTTTTACTTTTTATTACTTAAGTATATTTTAGCTATTACATTTACTTTTGATACTTTAGTATATTTAAAACCAAATACTTTTAGACTTTTACTCAAGAAGTATTTTACTGGGTGACATTCACTTTTTACTTAAGTCATTATCTATTACTCAAGTACTACAACTCGGTACTTTTTCCACCACTGCAAACACCCACCTGACAGAAAATAATAACAGGTGAGATTGTCCAGAGGTAAATAGAATTGGCTTCTTAGACGTTGGAAAGAATCTCCCTCAAGTGATTGCCTGCTCTGTAACTCTGCTGGGATCTGAAGTGATATTGCACACACGCACTCAGAAGAAAAAAGGCAACTTAAAGAAGAAAGAAACAAGTAGTAGCTCCGTCACCTCAACAACCTCCATCACTCTCTCTATCCAGCCCTCCATCCCTCTCTCTATCACCACCCCCAATGCCAGAAAAATAACAAAAAAGCAATTTCAACTGTAATTCAACAACAACACCAATAATCCTCAACTTTATTCTCCTGGGGGAACAGGTGTGGGAAAATGGATTCCTCCTGGAGACAGTGAAGGATTGTGGTATAGAATTCTGAGAATGGTGCATGTTGAGAATGTTATAAAGCGACTTTGGGTCCTTAAAGTGCTAAATAAATACCATGTATGATTGTTATTATTATTTATACCACAATATTGTTGAATCCTCTTTTCGGATTGGCTAGAAGTGCATTCTAGAGTGGTCATTGAAACCAGGTGTAGAGGGCTTGCAGTTGCATCACAAGTCACCTAGCAATCACACCAGGTGCCATTTTGAAAGACCAGAGTCAGTCTGGCTGCGTTTTGCTACCACAGAAAACTTCACACAGATTACCCATTATTTAGTCTTTCTAAGGTAAATTAATTTTTTTAAATGATAAAACACAATGTATTATTAGCTAGCTAGCAAGAGGAACTTGTGTTCAGGCTAACTCAAATGAGCTGCTAACGTAATATTCGCTAGCTAGCTATCACCAGCTAGCTAACTTCATATTAGCTAGTTAGCTAGCTATCTTGATGTTTTTATCATTGAAACGCTAAATGCATTTGTAGATAGGTAGGTAGCTAACAGCCATAACTAACAGCCATGGAAGAGGGTGAAGGATTAGCTAGCAGTTCCAGCTGTCAGAAAATGGAGCAGTGTACTCTGGATAGGGCAGGTGTCACACCCTGATCTGTTCACCTGTCTTTATGATTGTCTCCACCCACCTCCAGGTGTCACCTGTTTTCCTCATTAGTCCCTGGGTACTTATTCCTGTGTTCCCTGTTTGTCTGTTGCCAGTTCGTGTCACGTTCTGACCTTAGTTCCTTTTTTATGTCTTTGCGTTAGGTTGGTCAGGGTGTGAGTTGGGGTGGGTAGTCTATGTTCTTTTTTCTATGTTGTTATATTTCTATGTGTTTGGCCTAGTATGGTTCTCAATCAGAGGCAGGTGTCGTTCGTTGTCTCTGATTGAGAATCATACTTAGGTAGCCTCTTTTCCCCATTTTGGTTGTGGGTGTTTAATTTCTGTTTAGTGTCTGTTCACCTGGCAGAACTGTTTTGTTTTCTATTCGTTGTTATTTTGTGTAGTGTTCAGTTTTTCAATTAAAATATGACGAACACTTACCACGCTGCATTTTGGTCCTCCTCTCCTTCCACCAACGAGAATGGTTACAGTTCGTCTTGTTTGTTATTCCGTTCTCCTGCTTTTTCCTTCTCTCTGTTTTTGTTGGTCCTCCCGGTTGTGACCCTTGCCTGTCTGGACTCTGAACCCACCTGCCTGACCTTGAGCCTGCATGTCACTCCGTACCTCCTGGACTCTGACCTGTTTTTGATATTTTGCCTGTCCACGACCATTCTCTTGCCTATCCCTTGGATTATAATAAATATCAGAGACTTGAACCACCTGCCTCCCGTGTCTGCATCTGGGTCTTGCCTTGTGCCCTTACAGCCGGTACCTTTATGGGAGGACATTATGAAAAGATTCTCCAGTTCCAGTACCTGGTGAAAAAACGGAGGACTGAGCGATATAACAACATAATATTCAGTGCTGTCTAATTTGAGTATAACGCAGCTAGTTTCTTTGTGATGTTTTCTGTCTGAAGGGTACAGAGCACTTAGAAACCCTGTCTGCAGATGAAGAGGTCCCAATGAATGTCACAAGAGAATAAGGGTACATCCGCGTATACCAAGGGTTATATGTGTCCCTACTGTATGTTAGCACATTTTGGAAGCAAAAATACAGTTTAAAAGTCACACACAATATGCAAACCTATTATAACTGGATCTGGCTGAGTGTGCAGGCTTCTGTTCCAGCCCACCACTAACACACCTGATTGAATTGATCAAACCTAATTAGCTGATAATTAAGTGTGCTATTGCTGAAAATAGAAGTCTGCTCACCCAGTAGATCAGCGATCAGTGGAGCAAGGTTGGCCACCTCTGTTATGGAGTTTGTTTTGTTCACCTGAAATGATGCTTTAGTAATAATAGCCTACTTGTTACGAAGATGTCTAATCTTTACATACTGTATGTGTTAGCTTACTTGTCCGCTTTGAAATGATATGAAAGTGTTCATTCTTTGAAGTATTCAAGCTTGTTTTAATTGTTAACTTAAAACTATTATTCAAGGTGAACTAGTGTCCATGTTGATTAATCACAGATCACAATCCTGCAATAAAAAGGTCTCACATGTCTCAAATGAACACCATATTTTTGTTCAGTTGTAAGCTCTCCAATTCTTTTTATTTGATTGTAACTCTTTTTTTTTCAGGACATCAGCCATGTGAAGCCATTTATCAGCTGCTAATGGCACACCACGCCAATGCAGCCATAGGCCTCCAGCAGTGGTTCCCAACTCCAGGCCTTGAGTATCCCCAACAGCACACATTATTGTTGTAGCACCGGACAAACATATCTGATTCAACTCATTGAGGGCCTGATGATTAGTAGACAAGTTGAGTCAGGTCTGCTTGTCCGGAGCTACAATACAAATGTGTACTGTTGGCGGGGGTTTACTCGAGGACCGGAGTTGGGAACCATTGGCCTACAGACTGATGGCATTTGCATTGTACCCATAGACATTGTGCATCTGAAGCAGAGAATAGTACATTGTTTACATATTGTTGAGCTTTGTCTTCTCAATTTAAAAACAATACCAGTGGACAATGCATATGAGGCTAATCATTATACTAGATTTTGTACATGCCTGGTGCTGACATGACATTGTTAGTGTAAATCCAACCCTTATCATCTATGTAGGGAAATGTCTGGAAGCAGGACATGACAGGATCCTTATCTTATAACATACATACAACAACTACTACCCCCAAGTTCAATGCCAGATGCTTTTCTCCCAGAAGGTCTGAGTGGCACTTGGAGGTGCCACTGTGATAATGAAGATGGTTTGCTTAAGACTACCACAGCAATTACATTGTCTAAGCTAAATGTTTTGAAATTGTAAAAAAAGAATAATTAAGCTATAAGAAACAACATTTTACTCAATGGGGAAAGGCAAAGATTCAAACAAAATACGTTTCGTTCCACCCATACAAGCACAGTATGTTTACAACATCATAAACAAAAGTATTTTAAATGTTGCTCCAAATTACATTTTATATATTCATACGGTTTAAATGTTTATCAAAGGCCACATTTTTTCAGTGCAAAGGAAAGAAACGTCTCTGATAGCCTACAGGCTTATGCCACTACGCGCTCATCAATAGCCTAAATTATGACTATCCAAACTACTCATCACATTAGGCATAGTAGGCTTAACTTAGTTTTCAAATGTGATGATTTGTTATAAAGGTGCATTTTACTACAAAGAAATAGCTTCCCCAAAACTCACCCAAAGCCTACATCAAATCAAATCAAATCAAATTGTATTTGTCACATACACATGGTTAGCAGATGTTAGTGAGAGTGTAGCGCAATGCTTGTGCTTCTAGTTCCGACAATGCAGTAATAACCAACAAGTAGTCTAGCTAACAATTCCAAAACTACTACCTTATAGACACAAGTGTAAGGGGATAAAGAATATGTACATAAAGATATATGAATGAGTGATGGTACAGAGCGGCATAGGCAAGATACAGTAGATGGTATTGAGTGCAGTATATACATATGAGATGAGTATGTAAACAAAGTGGCATAGTTAAAGTGGCTAGTGATACATGTATTGCATAAGGATGCAGTAGATGATATAGAGTACAGTATATACGTATACATATGAGATTAATAATGTAGGGTATGTAAACATTATATTAGGTAGCATTGTTTAAAGTGGCTAGGGATATATTTTACATCATTTCCCATCAATTCCCATTATTAAAGTGGCTGGAGTTGAGTCAGTGTGTTGGCAGCAGCCATTCAATGTTAGTGGTGGCTGTTTAACAGTCTTATGGCCTTGAGATAGAAGCTGTTTTTCAGTCTCTCGGTCCCAGCTTTGATGCACCTGTACTGACCTCGCCTTCTGGATGATAGCGGGGTGAACAGGCAGTGGCTCGGGTGGTTGTTGTCCTTGATGATCTTTATGGCCTTCCTGTGACATCGGGTGGTGTAGGTGTCCTGGAGGGCAGGTAGTTTGCCCCCGGTGATGCGTTGTGCAGACCTCACTACCCTCTGGAGAGCCTTACGGTTGTAGGCGGACCAGTTGCCGTACCAGGCGGTGATACAGCCCGACAGGATGCTCTCGATTGTGCATCTGTAGAAGTTTGTGAGTGCTTTTGGTGACAAGCCAAATTTCTTCAGCCTCCTGAGGTTGAAGAGGCGCTGCTGCGCCTTCTTCACGATGCTGTCTGTGTGGGTGGACCAATTCAGTTTGTATGTGATGTGTACGCCGAGGAACTTAGAACTTGCTACCCTCTCCACTACTGTTCCATCGATGTGGATAGGGGGGTGTTCCCTCTGCTGTTTCCTGAAGTCCACAATAATCTCCTTAGTTTTGTTGACGTTGAGTGTGAGGTTATTTTCCTGACACCACACTCCGAGGGCCCTCACCTCCTCCATGTAGGCCGTCTCGTGGTTGTTGGTAATCAAGCCTACCACTGTTGTGTCGTCCGCAAACTTGATGATTGAGTTGGAGGCGTGCGTGGCCACGCAGTCGTGGGTGAACAGTGAGTACAGGAGAGGGCTCAGAACGCACCCTTGTGGGGCCCCAGTGTTGAGGATCAGCGGGATGGAGGTGTTGTTGCCTACCCTCACCACCTGGGGGCGGCCCGTCAGGAAGTCCAGTACCCAGTTGCACAGGGCGGGGTCGAGACCCAGGGTCTCGAGCTTGATGAAGAGCTTGGAGGGCACTATGGTGTTAAATGCCGAGCTGTAGTCGATGAACAGCATTCTCACAAAGGTATTCCTCTTGTCCAGATGGGTTAGGGCAGTGTGCAGTGTGGTTGAGATTGCATCGTCTGTGGATCTATTTGGGCTGTAAGCAAATTGGAGTGGGTCTAGGGTGTCAGGTAGGGTGGAAGTGATATGGTCCTTGACTAGTCTCTGAAAGCACTTCATGATGACGGAAGTGAGTGCTACAGGGCGGTAGTCGTTTAGCTCAGTTACCTTAGCTTTCTTGGGAACAGGAACAATGGTGGCCCTCTTGAAGCATGTGGGAACAACAGACTGGGATAGGGATTGATTGAATATGTCCGTAAACACACCAGTCAGCTGGTCTGCACATGCTCTGAGGGCGCGGCTGGGGATGCCGTCTGGGCCTGCAGCCTTGCGAGGGTTGACACGTTTAAATGTTTTCCTCACGTCGGCTGCAGTGAAGGAGAGTCCGCATGTTTTAGTTGCGGGCCGTGTCAGTGGCAATGTATTGTCCTCAAAGCGGGCAAAAAAGTTATTTAGTCTGCCTGGGAGCAAGACATCCTGGTCCATGACGGGGCTGGTTTTCTTTTTGTAATCCGTGATTGACTGTAGACCCTGCCACATACCTCTTGTGTCTGAGCCGTTGAATTGAGATTCTACTTTGTCTCTATACTGACACTTACCATGTTTGATTGCCTTGCGGAGGGAATAGTTACACTGTTTGTATTCGGTCATGTTTCCAGTCACCTTGCCCTGATTAAAAGCAGTGGTTCGCGCTTTCAGTTTCACGCGAATGCTGCCATCAATCCACGGTTTCTGGTTTGGGAATGTTTTAATCGTTGCTATGGGAACGACATCTTCAACGCACGTTCTAATGAACTCGCTCACCGAATCAGCGTATTCGTCAATGTTGTTGTCTGACGCAATACGGAACATATCCCAGTCCACGTGATGGAAGCAGTCTTGGAGTGTGGAATCAGATTGGTCGGATCAGCATTGAACAGACCTCAGCGCGGGAGCTTCTTGTTTTAGTTTCTGTCTGGAGGCAGGGATCAACAAAATGGAGTCGTGGTCAGCTTTTCCGAAAGGAGAGCGGGGCAGGGCCTTATATGCGTCGCGGAAGTAGGAATAGCAATGATCCAAGGTTTCTCCAGCCCTGGTTGCGCAATCGATATGTCTCCTGACCCCTCCTGTCTCAGCCTCCAGTATTTATGCTGCAGTAGTTTATGTGTCGGGGGGCTGGGGTCAGTTTGTTATATCTGGAGTACTTCTCCTGTCCTATTCGGTGTCCTGTGTGAATCTAAGTGTGCGTTCTCTAATTCTCTCCTTCTCTCTTTCTTTCTCTCTCTCGGAGGACCTGAGCCCTAGGACCATGCCCCAGGACTACCTGACATGATGACTCCTTGCTGTCCCCAGTCCACCTGGCCATGCTGCTGTTCCAGTTTCAACTGACCTGAGCCCTAGGACCATGCCCCAGGACTACCTGACATGATGACTCATTGCTGTCCCCAGTCCACCTGGCCATGCTGCTGCTCCAGTTTCAACTGTTCTGCCTTACTATTATTCGACCATGCTGGTCATTTATGAACATTTGAACATCTTGGCCATGTTCTGTTATAATCTCCACCCGGCACAGCCAGAAGAGGACTGGCCACCCCACATATGCTCTCTCTAATTCTCTCTTTCTTTCTCTCTCTCGGAGGACCTGAGCCCTAGGACCATGCCCCAGGACTACCTGACATGATGACTCCTTGCTGTCCCCAGTCCACCTGACTGTGCTGCTGCTCCAGTTTCAACTGTTCTGCCTTATTATTATTCAACCATGCTGGTCATTTATGAACATTTGAACATCTTGGCCATGTTCTGTTATAATCTCCACCCGGCACAGCCAGAAGAGGACTGGCCACCCCACATAGCCTGGTTCCTCTCTAGGTTTCTTCCTAGGTTTTGGCCTTTCTAGGGAGTTTTTCCTAGCCACCGTGCTTCTACACCTGCATTGCTTGCTGTTTGGGGTTTTAGGCTGGGTTTCTGTACAGCACTTTCAGATATCAGCTGATGTACGAAGGGCTATATAAATACATTTGATTTGATTTGATTTGATACAATTTAGGGAGTCTTGTTTTCAGATTAGCCTTGTTAAAATCCCCAGCTACAATGAATGCAGCCTCCGGATATATGGATTCCAGTTTGCAAAGAGTCAAATAAAGTTTGTTCAGAGCCATCGATGTGTCTGCTTGGGGGGGAATATATACGGCTGTGATTATAATCGAAGAGAATTCCCTTGGTAGATAATGCGGTCGACATTTGATTGTGAGGAATTCTAAATCAGGTGAACAGAAGGACTTGAGTTCCTGTATGTTGTTGTGGCCACACCACGTCACGTTAACCATGAATCATACGCCCCCGCCCCTCTTCTTACCAGAAAGATGTTTGTTTCTGTTGGCGCGATGCGTGGAGAAACCAGCTGGCTGCACCGACGCCGATAGCGTCTCCAGTGAGCCATGTTTCCGTGAAGCAAAGAACGTTACAGTCTCTGATGTCCCTCTGGAATGCTACCCTTGTTCAGATTTCATCAACCTTGTTGTCAAGAGACTGGACATTGGCGAGGAGAACGTTAGGGAGTGGTGCACGATGTGCCCATCTCCGGAGGCTGACCAGAAGACCGCTTCGTTTTCCCCTTTTACGAAGTCGTTTTTTGGGGTCGCCGGCTGGGATCCATTCCGTTGTCCTGGGTGAAAGGCAGAACACAGGATCCGCTTCGCGAAAGTCATATTCTTGGTCGTACTGATGGTGAGTTGACGCTGCTCTTATGTTCAGTAGTTCTTCTCGACTGTATGTAATGAAACCTAAGATGGCCTGGGGTACCAATGTAAGAAATAACACGTAAAAAAAACAAAAAACTGCATAGTTCCTAGGAACGCGAAGCGAGGCGGCCATCTCTGTCGGCGTGCTAATAGCTAGACTACAAGCTATCTAGCTAGCTAATGTTAGCTAACTTAGTTTTATCGTTAACACCTGGTCAGCATAACAGCTAAACTAAACTCAAAATCGATCAGACTTACCAGCGGGTTCAAGTCTTGATGGGAAAAACAATTTATTCGCTTTTCTGACAGTTCTTGATTCTTATCTTCTGGGTGTTTCATGATTATGGGTAATATGTAAATAATATACATTATAAAAACAGTTGTCTTTCCTGCTTGTTAGAGTAGCCAAATACTCTACAGAAATTGACCGTGGTAATGAATCAACTAGTTTTAGGCACTGTTATCATGCAGGGTATCAGCTTGGGGGCTCTCTTTCGTATCGTCTGAGATTCCCATAGATTGGAAAGCTGCCGCAGTCATCTCCCTCTTCAAAGGGGGAGACACTCTAGACCCAAACTGCTACAGACCTACATCCATTCTACCCTGCCTTTCTAAGGTCTTTGAAAGCCAAGTTAACAAACAGATTACCGACCATTTCGAATTACCGTACCTTCTCCGCTATGCAATCTGGTTTCAGAGCTGGTCATGGGTGCACCACAGCCATGCTCAAGGTCCTAAACTATGTCATAACCGCCATCGATAAGAGACATTACTGTGCAGCCGTATTCATTGACCTGGCTAAGGCTTTCGACAAATAAAACATTCTTATGGGCAGACTCAACAGCCTTGGTTTCTCAAATGATTGCCTCACTTGGTTCACCAACTACTTCACCGATAGAATTCAGTATGTCAAATCAGAGGGCCTGTTGTCCGGACCTCTGGCAGTCTCTATGGAGGTGCCACAAGGTTTAATTCTCGGGCCGACTCTCTTCTCTGTATACATCAATGATGTCGCTCTCGCTGCTGGTGATTCTGTGATCCACCTATACGCAGACGATACCATTCTATATACCTCTGGCCCTTCATTGGACACTGTGTTAACTACCCTCCAGATAAGTTTCAATGCCATACAACTCTCCTTCCATGGCCTCCAACTGCTCGTAAATGCAAGTAAAACTAAATGTATGCTCTTCAACCGATTGCTGCCTACACCTGCCCGCCCGTCCAGCATCACTACTCTGGACGGTTCTGACTTAGAATATGTGGACAACTACAAATACCTAGGTGTCTGGTTAGACTGTAACCTCTCCTTCCAGACTCACATTAAACATCTCCAATCCGAAATTAAATCGAATCTATTTCGCAACAAAGCATCCTTCACTCATGCTGCCAAACGTACCCTCGTAAAACTGACCATCCTACCGATCCTCGACTTCGGCGATGTCATTTACAAAATAGCCTCTAACACTCTACTCAACAATTTGGATGCAGTCTATCACAGTGCCATCCGTTTTGTCACCAAAGCCTCATATACTACCCACCACTGTGACCACTATGCTCTTGTTGGCTGGCCTTCGCTTCATACTCGTCGCCAAACCCACTAGCTCCAGGTCATCTACAATTCTCTGCTAGGTAAAGCCCCGCCTTATCTCAGCTCACTGGTCACCATAGCAGCACCCACCTGTAGCATGCGCTCCAGCAGGTATATCTCACTGGTCACCCCCAAAGCCAATTCACCCTTTGGCCACCTCTCCTTTCAGTTCTTTGCTGCCAATGACTGGAACAAACTGCAAAAATCTCTGAAGCTGGAGTCTCTTACCTCTTACTAGCTTTAAGCACCAGCTGTCAGAGCAGCTCAAAGATCACTGCACCTGTACATAGCTCATCTGTAAATAGCCCACCTAATCTACCTCATCCCCATACTGTATTTATTTATTTATTTATCTGGCTCCTTTGCACCCCAGTATCTCAACTTGCACATTCATCCTCTGCACATCCTACCATTCCAGTGTTTAATTGCTATATTGTAATTACTTTGCCACCGTGGCCTATTTATTGCCTTGCCTCTCTTATCCTACCTCATTTGCACATGCTGTATATATATTTTCCTACTGTATTATTGATTGTATGTTTGTTTATTCCATGTGTAACTCTGTGTTGTTGTATGTGTCGAACTGCTTTGCTTTATCTTGGCCAGGTCGCAGTTGCAAATGACAACTTGTTCTCAACTGGCCTACCTGGTTAAATAAAGGTGAAATAAAAAAATTAAAAATCGACTCAGCTCAGCTCAGTGGTCTTCCAACATGGCTGCCAGGAGGCGTCATAGGTCAGCTGGCAACCCTCTATATATACAGTGCCTTCAGAAAGTATTCACACCCCTTGACTTTTTCTACATTTTCTTGTGTTGCAGGCTGAATTTAAAATGAATTAAATTTAGATTTTCTGTCACTGACCTACACACAATAAACTACAATGTCAAAGTGAAATTAGGTTTTTAGAAATGTTTACAAATTAATAAAATCTTTTAATCTGAAATGTCTTGAGTTAGTAAGTGTTCAACCATTTGTTATGGCAAGCCTAAATAACTTCAGGAGTAAAAATTTGTTGGGGATACACGTTCCCAATTGGGAACACCCCCCCACACCTTCAACTGGAATGTGGCGCATGGGAAGCAAGAAATATTCCTAAAAATATTTAACCTCCACACATTAACAAGTCCAATAGCTCAAATGAAAGTTAAACAAGTTGTTTATCTACCCAGCCAGTCAGATTTCTAAAATGTTTTACGGCGAAAACATAGCACATATTTATGTCAAACCACCACCGCAGACATAGCTAATTTGCATAGCCAAGTAGGAAAAAATATGCAATCAACAAACGCAGGATTAAAAGAAAAATCATTTCACTAACCTTTTGAAATCTTCATCAGATGACAGTAATATAACATGTTACACAGTACATTCATTTTTTTTTCAATAATATGCTATATATATCCATAACTCTCTGTTTACAATGACGCATCGTTCAAAAAATGCTACTAAAATGTCCGGAGAAATGACATAGCTCCGGCAGATAACGTCAGCTAACAAGGAATACACATCATAAACCTTGACTAAATATGCATGTTCTACATATGTATAGGAAGATACACTTCTTCTAAATGCAATCGCTGTGTTACATTTATTTTTAACGTTACAGGTTGCGTTCACTAGGCTATACTAGGAGTCGGCGCTCCAAAAGTAGCATTATGGCTCCTCTATCTTGGAGTCCACAGAAACCCAAATTTACCACATAAATATTCCCTTACCTTTGCTGTTCTTCCATCAGAAGACCTGGAAGGGATTATACTTACCAAAACAGCGTTTAGTTTTCAAGTCTGTGTCTTTCGGTTCTCAAAAACGACACATTTCGGTCGAAATGTAGCCAAAAGTCAAGTGGATGCGCACCAAAACGTTGAAATTACATATTATATGTCGAGTAAACTTGTCAAACTATGTTTATAATTAAGCTTTAACATGTTATAAAGGTGCACAGAAATCGTGAGGACGAACAGAAACACACTCATCGTTTAATCGATCCTGAGGAAAAGACTTCACCCGACCAGAGCGCGCGTAAGAGTAACTTTTTTTTTCGCGTGACCGAGAGCTTTCGAGAGCTCTCACAATGAGAAGCCCCATTGAAAGCAGGCTTCGCGCTGAACACGTAGAGACTGTTCCCAGAGCTGTAACTGGTTGGGAAGGGCGTTTGCGATGACGTCAAAGTTGGGCCAACTTTTCCCATGACAAGAGAGAGTTTGGGAGAATGCATGCCCTGAGAGTTCTGCTTTACATAGAGACAAAATTTAAACGGTTTTAGAAGCTTTAGAGTGTTTTCTATTCGAAAATATTTTTTATATGCATATATTAGCAACTTTTGACAAAAATTTATCCTGTTTAATATGGGCACCCAATTCCTCCAGAGGGGGCGGTAAACAGCCCTAGCCCTAACAGGTCACCTAATACGTTGCATATACTGTTTGCAATAATAGCATTTAACATGATTTTTGAATGACTACATCATCTCTGTATCCAACACAATTTCAAAGACTCATTCAACCACAAGGAGCAGGGAGGATTTCCAATACCTCGCAATACCCCACTTCAAAAAGTGGCAAAGAAATTAACTTTAAGTCCTGAATTTAATGCATTATGTTTTGGGCAAATACAACACAACACATCAACGAGTACCACTCTTCATATTTTCAAGCATGGTGGTGATGCTTGTCATCAGCAAGGACTAGAGATTTTTTAAAGATAAAATTAAATGGAATTGAGCAAAGCATTGGCAAAATCCTAGAGGAAAACCAACAGACAGGAAAATAACAATAACCTAAAACATATGGCCAAATATACACTGGAGTTGCTTAACAAGACAACATTGAATGTTCCTGAGTGGCTTGTTACAGTTTTGACTTAAATCGGCTTGACAATCTATGGCAAGACTTGAAAATGGCTGTCTCGCAATGGTCAACAACCAACTTGACAGAGCTAGAAGAATTTTAAAAATAGTAATGTGGAAATATTGTTCAATCCAGGTGTGCAAATCTCTTAGACACTTACCCAGAAAAACTCACGGCTGTAATAGCTGCCAAAGGTGATTATAACATGTATTGACTCAGGGGCGTGAATACTTATATAAATTTGATATTTCTGTATTTCATTTTCAATAAATTTGTCAACATTTCTACAAATATGTTTTCACTTTGTCATTATGGATTGATGTGTGGATTGGTGAGAAAAAAAAGATTTAATCAATTTTGAAATCAGGCTGTAACAACACAAAATATGGAATAAGTCAAGGTGTATGAATACTTTCTGAAGGCACTGTAGGACACTTCTGAGGTAGTTCCAACAATAGGTGCCTTTTGACTCTCCTTAAGCACTGCACCATGCGAATCGTACTTGCTACAAGGTTACAGAAAGCTAAACCAACAACCACAGAAACCAAAACTGAATGCATTGTAAATGCAGGTCTAACGATGAAAAACATAGCTAGATAGCGTCAATTTGTTTTTGCAAAGACATGTTTTTTTGACCTAACCTGGTGAATGATGAAGATGAATGTCTCCGGTCCTTCAATGTTGCAGTCATGAAGCAAGTGGTTCTATGCTGTCAAATCATCCCACATTTCTAATTTGATCAGCAGTTTTCAGCAACTGGTATTGATGAATTCTATTGTTATATTGACAGATTTGCTAGTAACTAAATAATTAGTTAGCTTGTAGCCTAGTGTTTTCATTTGCAATGCAAACTCCTCTACTGTAATGAACAGTGTCCTGCAGGTGAAATTGTACACTATCAGCGCATTGTTATGGATGTATCCAAATAAATGTAAATAGAAAACACCTTAACCTGTTGCGACAAGCAATCCAGTATCCGGGATCCTATTTATAGCCTCAAGCTCATTACCATAACGCAACGTTAACTATTCATGAAAATCGTAAATGAATTGAAATAAATATATTTGCTCTCAAGCTTAGCCTTTTGTTAACAACACTGTCATCTCAGATTTTCAAAATATGCTTTTGAACCATAGCTAAACAAGCATTTGTGTAAGAGTATTGATAGCCTAGCATAGCATTAAGCCTAGCATTCAGCATGCAACGTTTTCACAAAAACAAGAAAAGCATTAAAATAAAATAATTTACCTTTGAAGAACTTCAGATGTTTTCAATGAGGAGACTCTCAGTTAGATAGCAAATGTTCAGTTTTTCCAAAAATATTATTTGTGTAGGACAAATCGTTCCGTTTTGTTCATCACGTTTGGGTAAGAAAAAACCCGAAAATTAAGTCATTACAACGCAAACTTTTTTCCAAATTAACTCCATGATATCGACAGAAACATGGCAAACGTTTTTTAGAATCAATCCTCAAGGTGTTTTTCACATATCTATCGATGATAAATCATTTGTGGCAGTTTGGTTTCTCCTCTGAAGAAATAGAACGCTCATGGACCTGGAGATTACGCAATAATTTTGATGCAGGACACCGGGCGGACACCTGGTAAATGTAGTCTCTTATGGTCAATCTTCCAATGATATGCTTACAAATACGTCACAATGCTGCAGACACCTTGGGGAAACGACAGAAAGAGCAGGCTCATTCCTGGCGCATTCACAGCCATAAGGAGACATTGGAGAACAGGGCATTCGAAATCTGGACCATTTCCTGTATGAAATTTCATCTTGGTTTCGCCTGTAGCATTAGTTCTGGGGCACTCACAGATAATATCTTTGCAGTTTTGGAAACGTCAGAGTTTTTTCTTTCCAAAGCTGTCAATTACATGCAGTCGAGCATCTTTTCGTGACAAAATGTCTTGTTTAAAACGGGAACGTTTTTTATCCAAAAATTAAAAGAGCGCCCCCATCTCGAAGAAGTTAAGGCCATATAAAAAGCACCATGAGCACTAACATGAAGTTCATAGGAGCACATCACATTTGGTGTCAAATGAAAGCTAAGAGTCCATATGTTTTAGAAATGAAGGTATTATTATATACATTTTTCAACCATTTTTCATCCTTGAAATTTGGAATAAGCAAAGGCTTTGATTTCATTTTTTCAAAATGTCAACATTTATAGTTAGTTTTGCATAAATTATTCGCCTTCTGTAAGTTTAAGAAGTATTGCCTAGAATTGTCATTCTGTTAATAACCTCTTATGGCTGCAGGGGCAGTATTGAGTAGCTTGGATGAAAAGGTGCCCAGAGTAAACTGCCTGCTCTTCAGTCCCAGTTGCTAATATCTGCATATTATTATTATTAGTATTGGATAGAAAACACTCTTAAGTTTCTAAAACTGTTTGAATGATGTCTGTGAGTATAACAGAACTCATACGGCAGGCAAAAATCTGAGAAGAAATCCAAACAGGAAGTGGGAAATCTGAGGTTGGTCGACTTTCAACTCAGCCCCTATTGAATACACAGTGGGATATTGGTTATGTTGCACATCCTAAGGCTTCCACTAGATGTCAACCGTCTTTAGAAACTTGTTTGAGGATTCTACTGTGAAGTGGGACCGAATGAGAGAGGTCTGCCAGAAGTCACACGCTGGTCACGCGCATTTCACATGAGAGGTAGCTCACGCTCCTTTGTTTTTCTGAAGACAAAGGAATTCTCCGGTTGAAATATTATTGAAGTTTTATGTTAAAAACATCCTAAAGATTGATTCCATACGTCGTTTGACATGTTTCTACGGACAATAACGGAACTTTTTGACATTTCGTCTGCTCCTAGTGAACGCGCTTCGTGACTTTGGGTTTGTTTACCAAACGCGCTAACAAAAGTAGCAATTTGGACATAAATGATGGACATTATCGAACAAATCAAACATTTAATGTGGAACTGGGATTCCTGGGAGTGCATTCTGATGAAGATCATCAAAGGTAAGTGAATATTTATAATGTTATTTCTGATTTCTGTTGACTCCAACATGGTGGATATATCTACTTGTTTTCTGAGCGCCGTTCTCAGATTATTGTAAAGTTTTTTTTAAATCTGATACAGCGGTTGCATTAAGGAGAGTATATCTATATTTCCATGTCTAACACTTGTATTTCCATCAACGTTTATAATGAGTATTTCTGTAAACTGATGTGGCTCTCTGCAATATCACTGCATGTTTTTGGAACTAGTGAACATATCGAGCCAATGTATACTGAGATTTTTTGTATATAAATATGCACTTTATCGAACATAACATACATGTATTGTGTAACATGAAGTCCTATGATTGTCATCTGATGAAGATCATTATTTCTGACTTTCGTGACTCTAATGCTTGGTTGGAAAATGCTAGTAACACTTGTGTGTGCGGGGAGCTGTCCTCAGAAAATCGAATGGTTTGCTTTTGAAGTAAAGCCTTTTTGAAATCTGACACAGCGGCTGGATTAATAAGATGTTCATCTTTTAAATTATGTAAGATACATGTATAACAAATCGTGTATTTAGAATGTTAGCGCTCTGCAGTTTCAACGGATGTTGGCCTGGTGGGACGTTAGTGTCTCACCTACCCTAGAGAGGTTAACGGGATTTCAGCCCTAAGAGGTTTTAACAAAAACCCACACATCTTTATATATATATATTTTTCCCTCTTGAGGAGAAAGAATAATTAAAGTTCACAGAAGTAACAAGTAAATGTGGACCTACCACTTAGTTATAGTGTTTATACTGATAACAATTTGGTTTATGATTTATTAAAATGTGTCAATCTGTTACCAAATTGGTAACAGAATGACAAAAACATATGTAATAGAATGACTGCAGCTAAATTGTCTACAATGGGAAATCACAAACCCCTGTTGGGTCACCTACTACTGTCCTCCCTTCCACTGGCATACAGTTATGTTCAGCTCAATGTTTTATTTCTCTTTCTGTCACATGATCAAAGCAAGAGTGTGAAAACAGTCTGGACAACCCGTCCGTCTCTCCCTCCCGGTCTCTCTTCACATTCTCTCTCCAGTTAATGTCAATTTGGTCGGTCCAAATCTGAACCAATCATAGACGTCTGTTTCACAAGGTTGAACAGCACAGTACAATACAGTAGAGCACAGTACAGGGCTGTACAATAAAGTAAGCTACAGGACCTCTGCAACAGAGGTTCCTGTGGTGGTCCTCGTGAGAACCAGTTTCATCATAGCACGTGATGGTTTTTGCGACTGCATTTGAAGAAACGTTGAAATAAAAAAAATAAAAAAAATAATGGTCTGTTGTTTCTCTTTGCTTACTTGAGCTGTTCTTGCAATAATATGGACTTGGTATTTGACCAAGTAGGGCTATACCACCCTTACCTTGTCACACCACAACTGATTGGCTCAAACGCATTAAAAAGGAAAGCAATTCCACAAATTAACTTTTAACATGATACACCTGTTAATTGAAATGCATTCCGGGTGACTACCTCATGAAGAGTGTTTAGAGAATGCCAAGAGTGTGCAAAGCTGATATCAAGGCAAAGGGTGGCTACTTTGAAGAATCTCAAATATAAAATAGATTTAGATTTGTTTAACACTTTTTTAGTTAATAGATGATTCCATATGTGTTATTTCATAGTTTTGAAATTTTCACTATTATTCTGAAATGTAGAAAATAGTAAAACATAAAGAAAAAACTTTGAAACACACACACACACACACACACCCACACATGACACAAACGCTGCTGCTACCGTCTATTATCTATCCTGTTGCCTAATCACGTTACCTCTACCTATATGTACAGTATATGTTATATTGATAGCAAAAGCCTACCAGGCGAGCTAAATGTCTTCTATGCTCGCTTCAAGGCAAGCAACACTGAACCATGCATGAGACCACCAGCTGTTCCAGATGACTGTTTGATTTCCCTCACCGAAGCTGATGTGAGTAAGACTAATTTAAAAGTTAACAGCATTACATTACATTACCGCTGGGCCAGACGGATTAACAGTACAAAGCATGCGCAGACCAGCCGGCAAGTGTCTTTACTGACATTTTCAACCTCTCACTGAGGTTGAATGTAATATATGTATATGTTTCAGGCAGACCACCAATCCCTCTGCCCAAGAACACCAAAGTAATCTGTCTAAATGACTATCGACCCGTAGCACTCACATCTGTAGTCATGAAATGCTTTGAAAGGCTGGTCATGGCTCACCTCAACACCATCATCCCAGACACCCTAGACCCACTCTAAATCCCACACTGTCCCAACAGATCCACAGATAAATGCAATCTCTATTGCACTCCACACTGCCCTTTCCCACCTGGACAAGGGGAACACCAAAGTGGTAATGCTGTTCATTGACTACAGCTCACTATTCAACAACATAGTGCCCTCTAAGCTCTTCACTAAGCTAAGGAACCTGGGACTTAACACCTCCCTCTGCAACTGGATCCTGGACTCCCTGATGGGCCAGCCCCAGGTGGTGAGGGTAGGCAACAACACTTCCTGACACTGGACCACTCAGGGGTGTGTGCTTAGTCCCCTCCTGTCCTCCCTGTTCACCTACGACTGCATGGCCATGCACAACTCCAACACCATCGTCAAATTTGCTGACAACACGATGGCAGTAGACCTGATGAGACAGCCAGGGAGTAGGTTAGTGTCCTGGCCGTGTGGTGCCAGAACAGCAACCTCTCCCTCAATGTCAGCAAGACAAAGGAGCTGATTGTGGACTATGGAGGGCCAAGTACGCTCCCATCCACATCGACAGGGCTGTTGTGGAGCATGTTGGGGGCTTAAAGTTCCTTTGTGTCCACATCACTAAGGAATTAGCATGGTACAAGCACACCAACACAGTCATGAAAATATTTGGTATGGGCCCTCAGATCCTTGAGATGTTTCCACAACTTGATTGGAGTCCACCTGTGCTAAATTCAATTGATTGGACATATTTGGGAAAGGCACACACCTGTCTATTTAAGGTCCCACAGATAACAGTACATGTCAGAGCAAAAACCAAGCCATGAGGTCAAATGAATTGTCTGTAGAGCTCAGAGACAGGATTGTTTTGAGGCACAGGTCTGGAGAAGGGTACCAAAACAATGTCTGCAGCAATGAAGGTCCCCAAGAACACAGTGGCCTCCATCATTCTTGAATGGAAGAATTTTGGAACCTCCAAGACTCTTCCTAAGAGCTGGCCGCCCGGCCAAACTGAGTAATCGTGGGAGAAGGGCCTTGGTCAGGGAGGTGACCAAGAACCCAATGGTCACTCTGTTGGAGCTCCAGAGTTCCTCTGCGGAGATGGGAGAACCTTCCAAATGGACAACCATCTCTCTAACACTCCACCAATCAGGCCTTTATGGTAGAGTGGCCAGACGGAAGCCACTCCTCAGTAAAAGGCATATGACAGCCCACTTTGAGTTTGCCAAAGGGCACCTAAAGGACTCTCAGACCATGAGAAACAAGATTCTTTGGTCTGGTGAAACCAAGATGGAACTCTTTGACTTGAATCGAAAGTGCCACATTTGGAGGAAACCTGGCACCATCCCTACGGCTAAAGCATGATGGTGACAGCATCATGCTGTGGGGATATTTTTCAGCGGCAGAGACTGGGAGAATAGTCAGGATCGAGGCAAAGATGAACAGAGCAAAGTCCATAGAGATACTTGATGAAAACCTGCTCCAGAGCGCTCAGGACCTCAGACTGGGGCAAAGGTTCACCTTCCAACAGCCAAGACAACGCAGGAGTGGCTTGGGTCAGGTCTCTAAAAATAGCCATGCAGTGACTCTCCCCATCTAACCCGATAGAACTTGAGTGGATCTGCAGAGAAGAAAGGGATAAACTCCCCAAATACAGGTGTGCCAAGCTTTTAGCGTCATACCCAAGAAGGTTTGATGCTGTAATTGCAGCCAAAGGTGCTTCAACAAAGTACGGAGTAGAAGGTCTAAATACCTATGTAAATGTGATATTTCAGATGTTGTTTTTCATACATTTCCAAACATTTCTATAAATGTGTTTTGGCTTCATCGTTATGGGTTATTGTGTGTAGATTGATGCCTTATCCATTTTAGAAAACGTCAGGGGGTCTGAACACTTTCCAAAGGCACTGTATATGTACATACTGTATCTACCTCAATTATCTCATGCCCCTGCACATCAACTCAGTACTGGTACCCTGTGTAGGCAAGTTATCGTTACTCATGTTGTATTTATACCTTGTGTTATTATCTATGTATCTCTCTGCATTGTTGGGAAAGGCCTGCAAGTAAGCATTTCTCTGTTGTTTATGAAGCATGTGACGTTTTTTGAATTTGTATTAATATTATACATTTTTTAAAGAAAAGTAGAGTAGGTTAGTACAGTACAGTACAGAAGAGCACACTACAGTAGAATACAGTATAATTGATTGTATTGTACTGTATTTTACTGTACTTTACTGAACTATACTCTACTGTACTGTACTGAACTCTACTGTACTGTACTGAACTCTACTGTACTGTACTGTACTGAACTGTAGTTAACTGAACAGAACTCTACTCTCCTGTACTGTGCTGTATTGTATTGTACTGTACTGTACTGTACTATACTATACTATACTGTGATGTCCAAACGTGATGGATTTGGAGTCCATTAGAATAATAGCCAGTGTGTAGAATTATACCCAAACATGCAAAGGAGGATTTGACATTTTTCTACCTTTGTGTATCTATTCAGGATACATCACCATGAAGAGAATGACCTTCATAATTGTGCATTTCTGTATAGTACAGTATACAGTATAGTACAGTATACAGTATAGTACAGTATAGTACAGTATACAGTATAGTACAGTAAACAGTATAGTACAGTATACAGTATAGTACAGTATAGTACAGTATACAGTATAGTACAGTATAGTACAGTATAGTACAGTATACAGTATAGTACAGTATACAGTATAGTACAGTATAGTACAGTATAGTATACAGTATAGTACAGTATACAGTATAGTACAGTATACAGTATAGTACAGTATACAGTATAGTACAGTATAGTACAGTATACAGTATAGTACAGTATAGTACAGTATAGTACAGTATACAGTATAGTACAGCATACAGTATAGTACAGTATACAGTATAGTACAGTATAGTACAGTATAGTACAGTATACAGTATAGTACAGTATACAGTATAGTACAGTATAGTACAGTATACAGTATAGTACAGTATACAGTATAGTACAGTATAGTACAGTATACAGTATAGTACAGTATACAGTATAGTACAGTATAGTACAGCATACAGTATAGTACAGTATAGTACAGTATAGTACAGCATACAGTATAGTACAGTATACAGTATAGTACAGCATACAGTATAGTACAGTATACAGTATAGTACAGTATAGTACAGTATACAGTATAGTACAGTATACAGTATAGTACAGTATAGTACAGCATACAGTATAGTACAGCATACAGTACAGTATACAGTATAGTACAGTATAGTACAGCATACAGTATAGTACAGTATACAGTATAGTACAGTATACAGTATAGTACAGCATACAGTATAGTACAGTATACAGTATAGTACAGTATAGTACAGTATACAGTATAGTACAGTATACAGTATAGTACAGTATAGTACAGCATACAGTATAGTACAGTATAGTACAGTATAGTACAGTATACAGTATAGTACAGTATAGTACAGTATAGTACAGCATACAGTATAGTACAGTATACAGTATAGTACAGTATACAGTATAGTACAGATCCCTGGCCCATGATGTCATTCTGTTACCATCGTTCCATAACCAGGTATAATCCATACAGTATAGTACAGTATACAGTATAGTACAGCATACAGTATAGTACAGTATACAGTTTAGTACAGCATACAGTATAGTACAGCATACAGTATAGTACAGTATACAGTATAGTACAGCATACAGTATAGTACAGCATACAGTATAGTACAGTATAGTACAGTATAGTACAGCATACAGTATAGTACAGTATACAGTATAGTACAGTATACAGTATAGTACAGATCCCTGGCCCATGATGTCATTCTGTTACCATCGTTCCATAACCAGGTATAATCCATTTCATTTACTATAGTTCAATAACTAAAATGGACTTTCTCAAACGCAAGGTGTCATATCATAGCTGACACACCATTCATTATGCAGACATATTTGAATCTTAATTCGGGAGCGGACATTTAACCAAATTTTTGGAAAACATAAATAACTGAGGGAGATTTTACCGTCATTCTGTTACCAAACTTTACATCTGCACTGTTCTTCGAGTAAATGTGTTTTTGTGCAATTTTCTGTGCATAGAGTTGTATGGTTTGTTTAACTTTCCAATCAATGGTTTCTGGTTGGCAAACTTTTAAAGTGAAAAATCGGAGTCTCAGCACCATTCTGTTATCGTGGAATTGCTAACAAAAGCATATTCAGCTAATTTGCAGTTATTCTGGCTGCTCTGTTTGACGTGACTGTGTTCGTCATAGTTGGCTAGTACCCCCAGTGGTGCTAGTACCCCTAGTTGGGAACTACTGTGCTAAGGCGCAGCAGCGCGTGTACTTTCTTTGCAGGCTGAGATCTTTCGGGGAATGTTCAGAAATACTGAACTTGTTCTTCTGCCCCACTATTCAGTGTGAGGTACGACAGTGTCATTGTACAGGCAAATCCCCCAAAATATTGGTAAGCCCACCAACAAAACCTTTCTGGACAGCTACCACACAAACATGCTGAGGATGGCAAACAAAATAGCAACAACAACATTATTTGCAGCGCTCGGGGACCTTGGACATTATTAAGGGGATGTGTAATATTGAGTACATGAGGGGAGAGGCATAATTATGTAAAAGCAGTTAAGAGCGTTGAGCCATTAACCGAAAGGTCACTGGTTCAAATCCCCGAGCTGACGAGGTGAAAAATCTGTTGATGTGCCCTTGAGCAAGGCACTACACCCTAATTGCTCCTGTAAGTCTCTCTGGGTAAAAGCTTCTGCTAAATTACTAAAATGTCCTTAAGCTGTCATTCTTGTTTTGTTTTTGATGAATTTGTATGTTTGATGTTATGTCTCGCCTATGCCATCTCTCTAACCTTATCGTCACACTGTGTCGTCCATTATTTCCAAGGTAATGTACAGAACATGGGGTGTTTATCCCTTACATATTCTGCGACCTAAAGCCCTAGTTCTTTCCGTCACTGTTATTATGTGCATCTTTTCTTAATGCTTATGTCCAACTGAGATAATTACTACAGTGTCAATAAACATATCTCTTCATTCCTTTACTTCAGATAAGCACTGCAAAAGAATGTGTATACAGTGAAACAGATGTTTTTCTTCTTACTGTTTGTACTGACCCTACGGACACTCACTAGACTATATATACACACCATACAGTACACAGTACACACTCACTAGACTATATATACACACCATACAGTACACACTCACTAGACTATATATACACACCATACAGTACACGGTACACACTCACTAGACTGTATATACACACCATACAGTATCCAGTACACACTCACTAGACTGTATATACACACCATACAGTATCCAGTACACACTCACTAGACTGTATATACACACCATACAGTACACAGTACGCACTCACTAGACTATATATACACACCATACAGTACACAGTACACACTCACTAGACTGTATATACACACCATACAGTATACAGTACACACTCACTAGACTGTATATACACACCATACAGTACACAGTACGCACTCACTAGACTATATATACACACCATATAGTACACAGTACACACTCACTAGACTATATATGCACACCATACAGGATACAGTACACACTCACTAGACTGTATATACACACCATACAGTATACAGTACACACTCACTAGAGTAGATATACACACCATACAATATACAGTACACACTCACTAGACTGTATATACACACCATACAGTATACAGTACACACTCACTAGACTAGATATACACACCATACAGTATACAGTACACACTCACTCACACACGTACATGTACACTACACTGTCACTCCAACACAAATCCCTCACTCATTCGTGTACATATCTACCTCAAATACCTTATTATTATCTGTCTGGATGCCTAGCCACTTTACCCTGCCTTGATGTACATATCTACCTCAAATACCTTAGTATTATCTATCTGACTGCCTAGTCACTTTACCCTGCCTTCATGTACATACAGTATCTACCTCTAATACCTTATTATTATCTGTCTGGATGCCTAGCCACTTTACCCTGTCTTCATGTACATACAGTATCTACCTCAAATACCTTATTATTATCTATCCTAATGCCTAGTCACTTTAACCTGCCTTCATGTACATACAGTATCTACCTCAAACACCTTATTATTATCTGTCTGGATGCCTAGTCACTTTACCCTGCCTTCATGTACATACAGTATCTACCTCAAACACCTTATTATTATCTGTCTGGGTGCCTAGTCACTTTACCCTGCCTTCATGTACATATCTACCTCAAATACCTTATTATTATCTGTCTGGATGCCTAGTCACTTTACCCTGCCTTCATGTACATATCTACCTCAAATACCTTATTATTATCTGTCTGGATGCCTAGTCACTTTACCCTGCCTTCATGTACATACAGTATCTACCTCAAATACCTTATTATCTGTCTGGATGCCTAGCCACTTTACCCTGCCTTCATGTACATACAGTATCTACCTCAAATACCTTATTATCTGTCTGGATGCCTAGCCACTTTACCCTGCATTCATGTACATATCTACCTCAAATACCTTATTATTATCTGTCTGGATTCCTAGTCACTTTACCCTGCCTTCATGTACATACAGTATCTACCTCAAATACCTTATTATTATCTGTCTGGGTGCCTAGTCACTTTACCCTGCCTTCATGTACATACAGTATCTACCTCAAATACCTTATTATTATCTGTCTGGGTGCCTAGTAACTTTACCCTGCCTTCATGTACATACAGTATCTACCTCAAATACCTTATTATTATCTGTCTGGGTGCCTAGTCACTTTACCCTGCCTTCATGTACATACAGTATCTACCTCAAATACCTTATTATTATCTGTCTGGGTGCCTAGTCACTTTACCCTGCCTTCATGTACATACAGTATCTACCTCAAATACCTTATTATTATCTATCTGGATGCCTAGTCACTTTACCCTGCCTTCATGTACATATCTACCTCAAATACCTTATTATTATCTGTCTGGGTGCCTAGTCACTTTACCCTGCCTTCATGTACATACAGTATCTACCTCAAATACCTTATTATTATCTATCCTAATGCCTAGTCACTTTACCCTGCCTTCATGTACATACAGTATCTACCTCAAGTACCTTATTATTATCTGTCTGGGTGCCTAGTCACTTTACCCTGCCTTCATGTACATATCTACCTCAAATACCTTATTATTATCTGTCTGGGTGCCTAGTCACTTTACCCTGCCTTCATGTACATACAGTATCTACCTCAAATACCTTATTATTATCTGTCTGGGTGCCTAGTCACTTTACCCTGCCTTCATGTACATATCTACCTCAAATACCTTATTATTATCTGTCTGGATTCCTAGCCACTTTACCCTGCCTTCATGTACATACAGTATCTACCTCAAATACCTTATTATTATCTGTCTGGGTGCCTAGTCACTTTACCCTGCCTTCATGTACATACAGTATCTACCTCAAATACCTTATTATTATCTGTCTGGGTGCCTAGTCACTTTACCCTGCCTTCATGTACATACAGTATCTACCTCAAATACCTTATTATTATCTGTCTGGGTGCCTAGTCACTTTACCCTGCCTTCATGTACATACAGTATCTACCTCAAATACCTTATTATTATCTGTCTGGGTGCCTAGTCACTTTACCCTGCCTTCATGTACATACAGTATCTACCTCAAATACCTTATTATTATCTGTCTGGATGCCTAGTCACTTTACCCTGCCTTCATGTACATACAGTATCTACCTCAAGTACCTGGTACCTCTGCACATTGATCTGGTACTGGTACTCCCTCTATACAGCTCCATTCTTGTGTATTTTATTTTATTCATCTTGTGTTAGTTACAATTTTTTGTATTATTATAATATTTTTTGTTAAAATCTGCATCGTTGGGAAAGATTTGTAAGCAAGCGTTTCACTGTAAAGTCTACACCAGTTGTTTTCGGAGCGTTTGATAAATTACATTTGATTTGATTCATGGTAATAAGTGGCTGTTGTTGTCAATGTAATGAACAGTAGAATCATGATGTAAAATGATAACACCCACACCATCAAAAACGTTTTTTAATCAGCAATCTATTGTCTGTTCATGTGAGATGGCACTGCAGTGCAAACAAGTGTTTGTGTGTTATGACCATAACCCTCAGGGTCATTGACCTCTCCCTGGGCGGAATGACCTAACCATTGCCTCAGACACAATGGGCCTTGATGATCTACCTACACGCCCTCCATCAGAGGAGAACGATGTTGATCCTGATGGAGGTCCTGATCTACTGGTTGCTATGGATATTAGCCTTTCAGATGAACAGCCCAGGGCAATGTTAAATGATGTCAAGTCAGTTACAGATCTAATCTTCCCAATGTTTCCCGGGTTTTAGAAGTTCTCTCTACACTCTGTGAGGAATATAAAAACCCTGGTTTACTCACAACTCATGTTACCTGCAGTTTTGACGCTGGAGGTCCATGGATGGTAGTGAATGTCAAACTAGCAGTGAATGTAGAAATTATTTGCGCTTCTTAATTGTTTATATTTTACCAGTAATGTGTGTTTTTGTGTTGGAATGGAAATTGACATTTTTTCAGTTTAAGGCTGTAAGTCGTCCCCTCAAAATCGTTTTTTATTAACATGGCAAAGGCACAGTATCAGTAATTCAGGCCAATATCTTGTCAAAATCAGTTCCCGGTTTTTAAGATGAGTTATATGCCAGAGATTGTCTGGTATGGTTTTCTTGCAGGTTTACTTTCTATCTGAATTGTCTGAACATAAAGCCTGTTCAGCAGCGACAGGCATTTGATTTAGCGGTGGATTTCTATGGATTTCTATGGCAAATAACGGTAAGTGTCGGGGGAAAAGGATGCTGTGCTGCTGACAGGGAGAATGAAATTATTGTTTGCAACCCGATACACACGGGCCTTTGGCTGAACGATGAAACATTTATCATTTACTGTAATAGCTGGACACATATCATTTACAATAAAATAAATTGGTCTGTGCTCAGTTCTTGGCAGGATTCCCCTTAGATTCGGTTTGGTGGTTATGGAATTTAAATTGCTTATGACAGCAGAAGTGCCACCATAGGTTCGGCGCACAGAAAAGCAGCTGACTATGAAAACGATCTGTGTAGATGTTTGATTTGGTCTCTCTCTCCATCTCTTTATGTTCCTAATATTTCATGTATGTTTTCCATGTAAGTACGTTTCTTCAGCGCGTGTTGGTTTTATGAAGGAGTACAGTAATTGAGTTTTGCATGTTTCAGAACTCTGCTGCGTAGGCTATGTTATGTGTGTGTATGGACACGTGTGTATGTGTGTAAAAAACAACAACATTACATTACAAACTCGGGAGAACGGATTGTAGTTCCTGAGAGTATATGCCTTCGTATCTCTTTACCGTCCCCCTAATGCTCCTCCTCTGAACTTTCCCCTACTCTATCACTCCGTCTTGAATGGGACAGGTTAGTTACAAAACAACGTTGATTGATATTCTTCCCTCATTGCCCTTATGGCTCTGCGTAGCAGGCTGTAGGCTGGCTGACTAAACGTCCTGTCTCTTTAATGGGGCACAAAGGCCGGTTTAGGCCCTGATTTGATGGGGAGGCGTGATTGAGGGATTCTTATGGTGAGCGACACAGGCCCTTAAATCAGGCCTGAATCGCTGTGCCTGTCGAGTGAGGGGGCGTATAGCTCTCTGTTCTCAAGGTCGCGCTGTGTGCTGTATCTGTGACAGAATCAGGAATCCTCATGCTGCCTACCTGACAGATTCAGGCCTTGGGGATATATCTTGCATGTCCTCCTCATCCTCTGGAGATGTAGGTTCAGTGCTTCTACTCCTCACTCACTGTCTCTTTCACACACAGACACACCAGCGTGCGCACGCACACACACACGCCAGCACTCACACGCACACACACACCAATGTCAAAACAACCTTCCCTAAAAAAATTATTTCTCATTCTCTCACACAATTGGATGATGTTTGAACATGACAAGTCTCCCGAGTACAGCACCATGAAGGGAAGGTTATGTGTTTCTCTGTCTGTCTGCTACAACACACACACACACACACATTTATGCACACACACGTTCCAGAGTCATAAAACACATCAACTCCAACGCAAACATTCAAACACGCACATATTTGACGAGTTATTAAACATGTTCGACCTTTGTCTCGGCAGCATGTCAAGACGCATAATTCATACTGCTACAGATGCTCAAAGGCGTTGTCTTGGGAGCACAATATTCCTCTCTCTCTCTCCCTCCCTCTCAGGCTCTCTCTCTCTTTCTCTCTCCAACTCTCTCTGCCCTCTCCCTCTCTGCAGTCCCCCCCCCCGTTTATCCAGTTCATCTCCTCACATTTCCCTCCATCTGTCCATTCTGTATCATCCTTATCTCTAGGACCATTTCTGCTCTGTCTTGCTATGTGTAACTCATGGTAAATCCAGGCTTCGCCCGGGGCCCAGAAGGAAGTCTCTTTGGTACTGTTACTAGGAGATGTAATCCATGTGTGTTTGAATATGGTTTACAAAGTCACAGATTAGCCACCCACAGGCCTCTGTCTGACTAACTGTCTGACTGACTGTCGGACTGACTGATAGGCACCTGCACATACAAGACACAGGGAGCCATTCATCTAGCAGACCTGTTGCTTATCACCTCACACACACAGTGAACACATTCAAATGTCGCCGTCGATGTAGACAGGGATATAAAGTGCAAAATAAATAGCATCCATGGTTTAGGGGATTTTGGGGGAATTGTATTAACAGGGGATATGTTGTTGTTTGATTCACTGAATTTATTTCAATCCATGACAAAACAATGGGAACATTTGCTACAGTGTGAACTGATCATTATTTCAGTGATTAGACAGTGGTAAGAGAACAACATGCATCATGTCTGTGATGGTATAATTTAGCTGGATTTGGTATGCATTTTCTTGTTTTTTTTACACACAGTTTTGTGAGAATGGAACCAGTGAGCAGGCTAAGTGTACGTTCCTCCTCCTGAATGTTGCCATCCATCATCCTAAGGTGTTATTCTGTGCTTCACTGACACCTCCTGTCTGTTTGTCCTCCAATTCCCTCCTTCACTCATCTACCCCTCCCTCCAAATGAGAGAGCATACCTTATATCCAGGTATTTGGGTCTAGATAGTTTGTTTTTCCCTGGGGGACATTGAGAGATGTCCCTGTACACATAATCTCCCCCTCTATCCTCACCTGCATCGCACTCAATGAGAAATCTTCTCAGATAGAAACTTTTCAAAACTGCAACTTTGCGATTCTCCGTTCCTATGGTAAAATCAGCTCTTTCTATTGACCATTGACGACCTTAGACAAGCCCATTGAAAGGTGATTCAATAACAACGACTCAGTAGTAAAGAAAAGCAGCCAACTTTGGTTCAACTTGCCAAGCACAGTACTCTCTGAGTTACGTCCCCTCCCTTAGACTTGAGGTCACTCCTACTTCCTGCCCCCTCCCTTTCCCCTATGATGCACTAGGGTGTACCCTGAATTCCCCAGGTTTGCACTAGTACAGCCTCATAAAAGGGCCAAATGAAATTCTCAAATTAATTTTGGTGGAGTGATTTGCCGTGACCCCGGGTCTTTCGATTAGTGCGTACGTTTCTCTGAACTCACTTTCAAGCAGACCGTAAGTCTCTTTGCCCTTTATTTTTATACTCCACATGTACGTGGCACTCTGACAAATATTAATATTTGATGGGCAGCATTTGGAGAAATGCTCGAATTGAGTCTGGGCCTCTATATGGCAATGATGTCCATCTCTGATCATGCAGAAGCATAAATTGCACAAGGGCTGGAATATGCTTTGAGAGCAAAGCTTCTCGCCAAAGGCTTTTTCGAAACTGTGGCATTGACAAAAGGACCTGGAAGTCTTGCCCTGCAATATTGAGTATTAAAGTGTACCAAACATCTGGCATTTTAAGTGAAACCTCAGGCAAAGGAACAGAAGGTGTCGGGTCAATGTTTTTATCAAGCACCACTATCCCGACAACTGATATGTCCTAAACCGCCAACCACTTTTGCTTTCTACTTTTATAGGTAAAACTCAGAGTCATTGAATGTGTTGCAACTGTACAACTCCTATCAGATAACTCTGCAACGTTATATACACTTACTTACCTTATTCTCTGGTTCTATTTTCCCTGGCATTGATTTGGCTTCGTCCCAAGGTATTCCAGAAAGAAAATGCATCATCACCTCTCACCACCAACATGACCGCCTTGGGTTCAGAGAGGACAGGTATGAGCAATGCGGTGCCTTGTTTTATAATAAGGGCACACTTTGAACTGGTCTCTAAAGGTCCAAACCGTTTAACTATTGGTATTCGATTTAGCTTTTGGTTGGAGGCCCCTCTGAGCTGCAACACTTTGAACTGGTCTCTAAAGGTCCAAACCGTTTAACTATTGGTATTCGATTTAGCTTTTGGTTGGAGGCCCCTCTGAGCTGCAACACTTTGAACTGGTCTCTAAAGGTCCAAACCGTTTAACTATTGGTATTCGATTTAGCTTTTGGTTGGAGGCCCCTCTGAGCTGCAACACTTTGAACTGGTCTCTAAAGGTCCAAACCGTTTAACTATTGGTATTCGATTTAGCTTTTGGTTGGAGGCCCCTCTGAGCTGCAACACTTTGAACTGGTCTCTAAAGGTCCAAACCGTTTAACTATTGGTATTCGATTTAGCTTTTGGTTGGAGGCCCCTCTGAGCTGCAACACTTTGAACTGGTCTCTAAAGGTCCAAACCGTTTAACTATTGGTATTCGATTTAGCTTTTGGTTGGAGGCCCCTCTGAGCTGCAACACTTTGAACTGGTCTCTAAAGGTCCAAACCGTTTAACTATTGGTATTCGATTTAGCTTTTGGTTGGAGGCCCCTCTGAGCTGCAACACTTTGAACTGGTCTCTAAAGGTCCAAACCGTTTAACTATTGGTATTCGATTTAGCTTTTGGTTGGAGGCCCCTCTGAGCTGCAACACTTTGAACTGGTCTCTAAAGGTCCAAACCGTTTAACTATTGGTATTCGATTTAGCTTTTGGTTGGAGGCCCCTCTGAGCTGCAACACTTTGAACTGGTCTCTAAAGGTCCAAACCGTTTAACTATTGGTATTCGATTTAGCTTTTGGTTGGAGGCCCCTCTGAGCTGCAACACTTTGAACTGGTCTCTAAAGGTCCAAACCGTTTAACTATTGGTATTCGATTTAGCTTTTGGTTGGAGGCCCCTCTGAGCTGCAACACTTTGAACTGGTCTCTAAAGGTCCAAACCGTTTAACTATTGGTATTCGATTTAGCTTTTGGTTGGAGGCCCCTCTGAGCTGCAACACTTTGAACTGGTCTCTAAAGGTCCAAACCGTTTAACTATTGGTATTCGATTTAGCTTTTGGTTGGAGGCCCCTCTGAGCTGCAACACTTTGAACTGGTCTCTAAAGGTCCAAACCGTTTAACTATTGGTATTCGATTTAGCTTTTGGTTGGAGGCCCCTCTGAGCTGCAACACTTTGAACTGGTCTCTAAAGGTCCAAACCGTTTAACTATTGGTATTCGATTTAGCTTTTGGTTGAGGCCCCTCTGAGCTGCAACACTTTGAACTGGTCTCTAAAGGTCCAAACCGTTTAACTATTGGTATTCGATTTAGCTTTTGGTTGGAGGCCCCTCTGAGCTGCAACACTTTGAACTGGTCTCTAAAGGTCCAAACCGTTTAACTATTGGTATTCGATTTAGCTTTTGGTTGGAGGCCCCTCTGAGCTGCAACACTTTGAACTGGTCTCTAAAGGTCCAAACCGTTTAACTATTGGTATTCGATTTAGCTTTTGGTTGGAGGCCCCTCTGAGCTGCAACACTTTGAACTGGTCTCTAAAGGTCCAAACCATTTAACTATTGGTATTCGATTTAGCTTTTGGTTGGAGGCCCCTCTGAGCTGCAACACTTTGAACTGGTCTCTAAAGGTCCAAACCGTTTAACTATTGGTATTCGATTTAGCTTTTGGTTGGAGGCCCCTCTGAGCTGCAACACTTTGAACTGGTCTCTAAAGGTCCAAACCGTTTAACTATTGGTATTCGATTTAGCTTTTGGTTGGAGGCCCCTTTGAGCTGCAACACTTTGAACTGGTCTCTAAAGGTCCAAACCGTTTAACTATTGGTATTCGATTTAGCTTTTGGTTGGAGGCCCCTCTGAGCTGCAACACTTTGAACTGGTCTCTAAAGGTCCAAACCGTTTAACTATTGGTATTCGATTTAGCTTTTGGTTGGAGGCCCCTCTGAGCTGCAACACTTTGAACTGGTCTCTAAAGGTCCAAACCGTTTAACTATTGGTATTCGATTTAGCTTTTGGTTGGAGGCCCCTCTGAGCTGCAACACTTTGAACTGGTCTCTAAAGGTACAAACCGTTTAACTATTGGTATTCGATTTAGCTTTTGGTTGGAGGCCCCTCTGAGCTGCAACACTTTGAACTGGTCTCTAAAGGTCCAAACCGTTTAACTATTGGTATTCGATTTAGCTTTTGGTTGGAGGCCCCTCTGAGCTGCAACACTTTGAACTGGTCTCTAAAGGTCCAAACCGTTTAACTATTGGTATTCGATTTAGCTTTTGGTTGGAGGCCCCTCTGAGCTGCAACACTTTGAACTGGTCTCTAAAGGTCCAAACCGTTTAACTATTGGTATTCGATTTAGCTTTTGGTTGGAGGCCCCTCTGAGCTGCAACACTTTGCGGTTGATCACATCTAAAAAATACAGAGCCCCAGAAACTGAGAGTGTGGTACATGCCACCCTTGTAAACACATGAGGTATTTTAATATTCAACCCACGACTATCCCAATAATCATCAGTCTCGGGCCTTCCAGACTGGTCCTCTGGTTACAGTAATAAAACAGTGTTTATTTTTATAGTGACACATGTTACTTCAGTAAATCCCACAGTGGCCTGGACAAAAGGACATCTGGCGACTTAGACTTTGTACACGTTATAGTTTATACAAAAGGCGAGTTCCACAAGGCTTCTGTTCACGGCAAACATTTTACTTAGGCTGCGTTCTCTCATTCGTCTTTTGGCCAATCCGATCAGCTCTGAAAAAAGATCTGGTGTGAAAAGATTTGATGTGATCAGTCAAAAGATTGATTCATGGGGAAAAAAATATCAGAATTGGGCTGTGCCTGTGTAACGATTTCAATGAACATTCCACAATGTTACGGTGAAACATCAAGCATCCAATTTTTGAAATGACTACTGTGGCATTTTATGGGCAATAATCTTGAACTGCAACTCACTTTGCTATTCCTACTATACGCAATGGAAAGCCTACATGGACACATGATTATTTGTTGTGACAGATTAGATCCCAGATAGACATTTTACGTTTGCCGCACACTACCTTCTCAGACTGTGGGCTAACGCTAGTCAACAGTCGCAGGCTCGCGGCTAACACGAAACAAATGGGATGTGCTAGCTAAAGTTCACAAACGATTCATCTTGTTGAACGCACCTCGGGTGTTCTGTTGTTAAACCCTCTGCACGTTGCCTGATGGCAAAATAGAAATGATCTCACATCCATCAGCACTTGACCTTTACTAGAGCCCAAACATGTTTCAAAAATTAAATCAACAACGCCTCTCACTGTACCCACATTCATTAGCTGGGATAGGTTATCTGCCCTTCGCCTACGGCAAAATAAATTACAAGCATAGTGAGAGAGGGTCTTAACACAGAACTGTGTGCTGTTCAACATAATGGCCCTATTCTTTACGTTGTGTTGGTTATCATGTATATTGTATATAATGTATATTTCATTCATTCAACTTTGGCATGTTTCCGCCCTTGGGCTGAGATGCCTTCAAGGCATCCGACACACACGCCTGGAGCTGGACAGGAGACTCTCATGGTTTACAACAAGTGGCGGTCTATGGTAATCAAAAGCAAACACACATTCCTACTCTGCCCCCAGGCCAGTATTAATATTGATGTGATAATAGAGCATCTGCCTTCCAACTCTGTGGATATGTATTTTTCAGCTATCTCAGCTTCCCGTTGCCCTGGATGTAGGTCAATTATTGTTTTGGAGATCGCTTTAAAAAGACCCGGCGAAAACAGTCATCAATAGAAAACCAGGTTTGAACACATTCATTATATAGAGAGGTTTTGTTTCTCAGCTCTACGCCACATTTGTGATTTTCCGATGGGTCGTTATTAACCTGTTGTAGGTACTAGGTACCTAAGGATCACAAGTCAGGATGATTGATGTGTATGTGACCATATATGTAACTTTCTGCATGTGGCCCCGAATCTGTCTGTGCCCGTAACAACCACCTCTATGTTGACTTGGCACAGGGCTCAGCACCCACTGTCATGGCCACTATCCGATCCTCATGTGACACAGGCTACAAATGAGAGAAACTCTCCCTGTGTCCAGAAATAGGTGTCCCAATGCATTATATTTATTACCGACACTTCAAGGAGAAGTACACACTCTCTCACACACAACACACAACACACACACAGTACACAGTGCCAATAGGGGCACAGCACCTTCATTAAGACCCAGTGTCTCCCCCTTCCCCTTGTCTCTCTCCCCACCACAGTGAGCTCTATCTCCTGGTGTTGTCAGCCAATAATTGAAGCATACGCTTAAAAGACCTGGGGACGATTCTGAAGGGGCCCCTTTAATGAAGTCTGATCTCATTAAAAGATACAGCTCCAATGTGAGGAGAGAGGAAAACAAGAGACAAAGGAAGAGCTTTTCTACATACAGTATATATACATCCAATAGGATAATAATAATAATAATAATCATAATAGTCATAATAATGATCATAATAACAATAATAATGTTCATAATAATAATCATAATGATCATAATAATAATAATAAGGCTCATAATAATGATCATAATAATAATAATGATCATAATAATACTAATAATAATGATCATAATAGTCATAATAATGATCATAATAACAATAATAATGCTCATAATAATAATCATAATGATCATAATAATAATAATAAGGCTCATAATACTCATAATAATGATAATAATAATAATGATCATAATACCCATAATAATGATCATAATACACATAATAATGATCATAATAATAATAATGATAATAATAATAATATTAAGGAACACAATAATGATCATAATACCCATAATAATGATCATACTTCTCATAATAATGATCATAATAATAATCATGATCATAATAATAATAATAATAATGCTCATAATAATAATAATTATAATAATAATAAGGATCACAATAATGATCATAATAATAATAATGATCATAATATTCATAATAATAATAATAATGATAATAATAATAATAATGATGATAATACTCATAATAATAATAATGATAATAATAATAATAAAATGATCATGATCATAATAATAATAATAATACTCATAATAATAATAATAATAATTATAATAATAATAAGGATCACAATAATAATAATAATGATGATAATACTCATAATAATAATAATAATGATAATAATAATAAAATGATCATAATAATGGTCCTAATATTGATAATAATGATAATAATAATAATAATAATAATGATCATAATACTCATAATAATAAGAATAAGAATAAGAATAAAAGGATCATAATAATGGTCCTAATAATGATAATAATGATCATAATAACGATCATAATAATGATAATAATGGTCATAATAACAATAATAGCAAAATATATAATAATGAAATGGCATGCTATACATTTCATATGGGAGGTCATGGTGGACTAAACAGTTCTACTCTTTGCCATGAGCAATGAGATAATAAAAGCTTTGATATGTGTCACGGATCCCTCCGGAACTTTCATCACGCACACCTGTCCCCTATTCCCACCGATTAGTATTTGTATATATGTGCCCTTTGGTTTCCATTGGGCTGTCCATTATTGTTACAATGTCCGTTGGTGCGTGTGAGTACCTGTGCTGTGTGTTTTGGCTTTTGTGCCAATGTGGTTTGGGCAGATGATTACGGGTCTCTTCCCGTGTGTTAATCATTGTGCATTTATTCGTGTATTTATCCGAGGTTCTCCTCGCTCTTATGTTTGGGTTTCAACCCTGTGTTTTTGTTACTTGTTTGTTTGGTCTTCGTTCCCGTGCCTTTACACTTTACACGGCACGCTGTCATTTGGGCTTAATAAAAAAACTATTCCTGCGTCTGTCTCCCAATCCTTCATGCCATCGTGACAATATGTCTGTGAACTATGAACAGTGATTTGTAGGAAGTTCATGGAAGGAAGTGCACTTTGGAATATTAACATCCTTTCACTTGCTTAAATGGAGCCCGTAACCACTGACAACCATGCAAACATGTTATCAACCTCACCAATTTAGAATGGAAAAACAAACCTAGTCACTACATGTGCCTACTGGCAGTTGAGCACCAAATGGTGATAGAGTGGACAAGAGGTGGGAGACCCTGAGCGAGGTAAACAGAGGAGGAGAGGAGAGAAGGAGTGAAGGAGGGAATGGATTGGTGCTACGTAGAGAGACAGTGGTAGACGGATGTGACATTTAATTCACCTGCCCCCCTAGGAGCTAGCTGCCTGTTGTATTGAGAGACAGACAGGACAGGCTCTTTAAAGGAGGAGCTGAGAGTGGACTGATGCTCTGTGACAGGATACAGGACAGGGGCTTCTAATGAAGGTGTCAAATGTGTGTAAAATGAAATTTTCCCATGTCTTATCCATGTAAATAACATTGGTGGTTTGTGTGCTTTCCTTTGTATGTACCAAGGTAGTAGTGCTGTCAAATGCTCCCTAAGCACCGGACAGGCGGGAGACTCCGGCAGCTCCTGACTGACGGGCAGCTCTGGCAGCTCCTAACTGACGGGCGGCTCTGGCAGCTCCTGGCTGACGGGCGGCTCTGGCAGCTCCTGACTGACGGACGGCTCTGGCAGCTCCTAACTGACGGGCCGCTCTGGCAGCTCCTAACTGACGGGCAGCTCTGGCAGCTCCTGGCTGACGGGCAGCTCTGGCAGCTCCTAATTGACGGGCGGCTCTGGCAGCTCCTGGCTGACGGGCGGCTCTGGCAACTCCTGACTGACAGGCAGCTCTGGCAGCTCCTGACTGACGGACGGCTCTGGCAGCTCCTGACTGACGGGCAGCTCTGGCAGCTCCTAACTGACGGGCGGCTCTGGCAGCTCCTGGCTGACGGGCGGCTCTGGCAGCTCCTGACTGACAGGCGGCTCTGGCAGCTCCTGACTGACGGACGGCTCTGGCAACTCCTGACTGACAGGCGGCTCTGGCAGCTCCTGACTGACGGACGGCTCTGGCAGCTCCTAACTGACGGGCGGCTCTGGCAACTCCTGACTGACGGACGGCTCTGGCAACTCCTGACTGACAGGCGGCTCTGGCAGCTCCTGACTGGCGGGCGGCTCTGGCACCTCCTGACAGATGGGAGACTCTGGCAGCTCAGGACAGACGGGCGGCTCTGGCAGCTCAGGACAGATGGGCGGCTCTGGCAGCGCTGGACAGGAGGGAGACTCTGGCAGCACTGGAGACCAGATGCGCTGAGCCAGCTTCATAGCACCTGGCTCGATGCCCACTCTAGCCCGGCCGATACGAGGCGCTGCGATGTAGCGCACCGGGCTATGCCTGCGCACTGGGGACTCCGTGCGCCTCACGGCATAACACGGTGCCTGCCCGGTCCACCTCTCTCCACGGTAAGCACGGGGAGTTGGCTCAGGTCTCCTATCTGACTTAGCCACACTCCCCATGTGCCTCCCTCCCAATACATTTTTGGGGCTGCCTCTCGTCGTGTTTGTGTCACCAACTCCATTCTCCTGTAACCCTCCTCGCACTGCTCCAGAGAATCCCAGGCCGGCTCCGGCACTCTCCCTGGGTCGACCGACCACCTCTCTATTTCGTCCCATGTTGTCACCTCCTCCAGATAGCGCTGCTCCTTACCACGCTGCTTGGTCCTTAGTTGGTGGGTGATTGTGTAACGCTCGCTATCCTCAAACTCCCTGTCATAAATCGACCAAGGCGCAGCGTGCATGTAGTTCCACATCCTTTAATTAACGTGAAACTGAAACAACCAAAAAACAAACAGGTAAACAGCAAAGAACGTGACGCAACCGAGGTGCACACAAACACACATAGAAAAATAACATAGACTACCCACCCCAACTCACGCCCTGACCAAACTAAAACAAAGACATAAAGGAACTAAGGTCAGAACGTGACAACACCTTAGCCAAATACATTTAAAATCTGTTTTTCACAATTCCTGACATTCAATCCTAGTAAAAATTCCCCTGTTTTAGGTCAGTTAGGATCACCATTTTGTTTTAAGAATGTGAAATGTCAGAATAATAGTAGAGAGAATGATACATTTCAGCATTTCTTTCTTTCATCACATTCCCAGTGGGTCAGAAGTTTACATACATAAAAAATTGTTGGAAAAATGACTTGTGTCAAGCACAAAGTAGATGTCCTAACCAACTTGCCAAAACTACAGTTTGTTAACAAGAAATTTGTGGAGTGATTGAAAAATGAGTTTTAATGACTCCAACCTATGTGTATGTAAACCTCAGACTTCAACTGTAGATACCCCCACTAGAATTCCTATACTTTAATGAAGACAGCTTCTCAATCCTGGAGGGGGAAATCAATCATTTTCAGCCCCAGGGACATGTACTAGCCTGTGGCGACCTAATTTCCAGAACTGGACAAGAACCTGACACCCTCACCACACAGGGGGACAAACACCTGCCTGGAGGTGACAGCATTCCCTCCCCCATATGCCCCCCAAGGCACAACTACAACAACATAACCAACAAAAATGGGTGACAAATCCTGCAGCTCTGTCGCACGTTGGGTATGTACATAGTCAATGGTAGGCTTCGAGGGGACTCCTATGGTAGGTACACCTATAGCTCATCTCTTGGCAGTGGTACTGTAGACTACTTAATCACTGACCTCAACCCAGTGTTTCTCAGAGCGTTCACAGTCAGCCCACTGACACCCCTATCAGATCACAGCAAAATCACAGTATACTTGAACAGAGCAATACTCAATCATGACGCATCAAAGCCAAAGGAACTGAATAATGTTAAGAAATGCTATGGATTGAATGTAGTGTGGAAACCTACCAAAAAAACAACTAGTCAACAACAAATGATATCTCTTTTCGAGAACTTCCTGAACAAAACGTTCCACTGTAGTGAAGGTGTGAACTTGGCAGTAGAAAATCTGAACAGTATATTTGACCTCTCAGTTTCCCTGTCATACCTAAAGTGTTCAAACAGAAAACGAAATAAAATGAACAACAATTACAAATGGTTTGACGAAGAAGGCAAAAACCTCAAAGAAATTGAGAAACCTATCCAAAGAGACCCAGAAAACCTGAGTCTACGCCTTCACTCTGGTGAATCACTAAAACAATACAGAAATACACAATGGAGAAAAACAAGGTACAGCAATTTAGAAATCAGCTCAATGTAATTGAAGAATCCATAGACTCTAACCACTTCTGGGAAAATTGGAAAACACTAAACAAACAACAGCACGAAGAGTTAGCTATCCAAAACAGAGATGTACTGTATGGGTAAACCACTTCTCCAATCTTTTTGGCCCTATTACAAAGAACAAACAGCAAAAACATATACATGATCAAATACAAATCTTAGAATCAAATATTAAAGATTACCAGAACCCACTGGATTCTACAATTACTTTGAATGAACTACAGGATAAAATACAAACCCCCCAAACCAAAATGGCCTCTAGATGGTATCCTTAATGAAATGATAAAATATGCCTACAACAAATTCCAATTGGCTATACTTAAACTCTTTAACATCATTAGCTCTGGCATCTTCCCCAATATTTGGAGCCAAGGACTGATCACCCCAATCCACAAAAGTGGAGACAAATTTGACCCCAATAACTACCATGGGATATGCATCAACAGCAACCTTGAGAAAATCCTCTGCATTGTCATTAACAGCAGACTCATACATTTCCCCAGTGAAACAATGTTCTGAGCAAATGTCAAATTGGCTTTTTACCAAATTACCGTACGACAGACCATGTATTCACCCTGCACACCATAATTGACAAACAAACAAACCAAAACAAAGGCAAAGTCTGTTCATGCTTTGTTGATTTAAAAAAAATCCTTTGACTCAATTTGGCATGAGGGTCTGCTATACAAATTGATGTAAAGTAGTGTTGGGAGAAGAACATGCGACATTATAAAATCCATGTACACAAAGTGTGTTTGAGGTTAAAATGGGCAAAAAACACACACATTTCTTTCCACAGGGACATGGGGTGACATAGGGATGCACCTTAAGCCCCACCCTCTTCAACATATATATCAACGAATTGTCGAGGGCACTATAACTTTCCGCAGCGCCCAGCCTCACCCTACTAGAATCTTAAGTAAAATGTCTACTGTTTGCTGGTGCTTCTGTCACCAACCAAGGAGGGCCTACAGCAGCACCTAGATCTTCTGCACAGATTCAGCCAGACCTGGGCCCTGACAGTAAATCTCAGTAAGACAAAAAATATTGGTGTTCCAAAAAAGGTACAGTCACCAGGACAACAAATACAAATTCCATCTAGACACTGTTGCCTTAGAGCACACAAAAAGACTGTACATACCACGGCCTAAACATCAGTAACTTCCACAAAGCTGTGAACGTGCTGAGAGACAAGGCAAGAAAGGCCTTCTATGCCATCAGAAGGAACATAAAATTCAAAATACCAATTAGGATCTGGCAAAAAAGTACTTGAATCAATTATGTAACCCATTGCCCTTTATGGTTGTGAGGTCTTGGGTCCACTCACCAACCAAGAATTCACAAAAAGGGACAAACACCAATTGAGACACTGCATGCAGAATTCTGCAAAAATATCCTCCGTGTACAACGTAAAACACCATATAATGCATGTAGAACAGAATTAGACCGGTACCCGTTAATGATCTAAATCCAGAAAGGAGCCGTTAAAATCTACAGCTATGTAAAAGGAAGTGATTCCCAAACCTTCCTTAACAAAGCCATCACCTACAGAGAGATCAACCTGGAGAAGAGTCCCCTAAGGAAGCTGGTCCTGGGGCTCTGTTCACAAACACAAACAAACCCCACAGAACCCCAAGACAGCAACACAATTAGACCCAACCAAATCATGAGAAAACAAAAAGATAATTACTTGACACATTGGAAAGAACTAACAAAAACGAGCAAACTAGAATGCTATTTGGCCCTAAACAGAGAATACACAGTGGAAGAATACCTGACCACTGTGACTGACCCAAATTTAAGAAAAGGTTTGGCACAGACTCAGTGAGCATAGCCTTGCTATTGAGAAAGGCCACCGTAGGCAGACTTGGCTCCCAATAGAAGACAGACTATGTGCACACTGCCCACAAAATGAGGTGGAAACTGAGCTGCACTTCCTAACCTCCTGACAAATGTATGACCATAGAGACACATTTTTTCCTTCAGTTTTTACAGATCCACAAAGAATTCGAAAACAAACCCAATTTTGATAAACTCCCATATCTACTGGGTAAAATACTACAGTGTGCCATCACAGCAGCAAATGTGTGACCTGTTGCCACAAGAAAAGGGCCACCAGTGAAGAACAAACACCTTTGTAAATACAACCCATATTTATGTTTATTTATTTTCCCTTTATACTATTTGCACATCGTTACAACACTGTATATAGACTTAATATGACATTTGAAATGTCTTTATTCTTTTGGAACTTCTGCGAGTGTAATGTTTACTGTCACACCCTGATCTGTTTCACCTGTCGTTGTTATTGTCTCCACCCACTCCAGGTGTCGCTTGTTTTCCCCAGTGTATTTATCCCTGTGTTTCCTGTCTCTCTGTGCCAGTTCATCTTGTATGGTCCAAGTCAACCAGCATTTTTCCTGTACTACTGCCTTTGCATTCTCCTTTTTCTAGTCCTCCCGGTTTTGACCCTTGCCTGTTCTGGACTCTGTACCCGTCTGCCTGACCATTCTGCCTGCCTTGACCTCGAGCCTTTCTGCTACTCTGTATCTCCTGGACTCTGAACTGGTTTTGACCTTTTGCCTGTCCACGACCATTCTCTTACCTACTCCTTTTTGGATTATTAAACATCTTAAACTCAAACCATCTGCCTCCTGTGTCTGCATGTGGGCCTCACCTTGTGTCATGATAGTTTACTGTTCATTTGTATTGTTTATTTCACTTTTGTTTATCATCTATTTCACTTGCTTAGGCAATGTTTACATATGTTTCCCATGAATTTAATGTAATTGACTTGAGAGAGAAAGAGAGAAATGATAAAAAATACAACCATATTATTGGGATATTTTTCCACTTTCTATCCCTCCAGTTCAAACGAAGCTTCTGAAGGCTGACCTTAGATATCTCTTTTTAAACTGTGGGAAAATAAATCGGTCAGAAGAGAAGTCAGGCCTTTCCATTTCAGATCTGGTCTTGGAAGTAAGAGATAGTGTGGCTGGAATACTGAGTATTGCCAGAGGGGATTTGAACAGTTCAGTTTGTAGAGTACTAATGTTACAGAGCTAACACAGCACATGAAGACACCATCAGGATTTTAAAAGACCATTACAAGTAAATACCCAATATATGGCTACATGAAGCTAAATCTTGTTTTTGCTTCCCAAACACCTTCAATTCAAGCAATAGCCCATCAGTGAGTTAGTCATTTATGACTCAGAATGATATAAAAATCTAATGAGAATCATAACTGAACCCCATCTCAATGATAGCTATCCAGGGAGAAATGTGAGAAAATCTTGTGGAAAATCTTAACCCCTAGATAGCTATAGGCTGGTATCCACAGGGCCAAGTAAAGGTTTCCTGGTCTGTTGGCCATGTGTTTTTTATCCTTCCTCCACCATGTCCGTGACATCGCCTTTCACCACCAGTGGCACCTCCCTCCCCTTGTCTCTCCGGCCACTCGCGCATTCCCTCCTGCACTTGTCAACACACTGACACATGATCCTAATTGGCCTCGGAGGCAGGGGTGTCTGCTGGCCCTGGCAGGAGTGTTTAAACACCCTCCCATGAAACCAGAGAAAGTGAAAGGCCAATTCTCTCTGGGCAGGAATGGAAATGCCAAACACAAACAACAGCCTCATTTTGGCATATCAAACGGGACAGACCCCGTACCCTGAGACATCAAACAAGGTTTCATTCCACCTGGTCAGACCAGACCCCATTCCTGACAGGTCAGAGGAGAAACCCATTCAAGTCCATTAAACACAACAACCATTCCGGCCTGTCAACAGATTTGGCGAACGAGTCACAGTTTGTGTTCTCACATAAATACTCTCACTGGCAGGACCGTGCACATACACAAGCAGGTAGTTGTAATTTCCTTGTTTGTTTGGGGTTCCTCAGGGCTCTATTGCTTGACCATACACTATACATCTGACATTCTTCCCAACTCTAGTCTTCAAGCACCCCCAACAGCACATATTTTTGTTGTGGTCCTATACAAGTACACCTGATTCTACTTGTAATCAAGCCCTTGACATATAGAATCAGGTGTTACGTCTGGGGCTACCATAAAAATGTGTGATGTTAGGGGTACTCAAGGATTGGAGTTGGGAAACACTGTTCTAAACATTTCAAAGGTCTGTAATATAATGTGTGTGGGATGGGGCATTGTTCCGAGTATAATAAAGTGAAAGTAGCAGTGCAGGAAGCTCAGCTGACCTTGTGTCGGCCTACACCAACGTGGGAGCAAATTGCCATAAATTACAGGTGGCAGCTGGTAATTTACGACTCACAGAAAAACAGGCTGAATCATGGACAACAAAACACAGAGGATCTGACAAATGTCTCTAGACATTTAATGGCCGGTCAGTGTCTATAGTGCAGTTATAGTGCAGTTCACCCAGCAGAAACACCATCATTATCAGTGGAGGTGTATGTTTTGTGGTCCTGGTAAATAACACTGTAGTCCAACTATCATTAGAAAGGCAATCTACCCATTTACAGGATGTGTGTAAATGCTTCCATTCTGTGTCTTTTCCACACCAGCCTTCTGTTTTGATAAATTGCACCCGCTGTCAAGAATAGATAGTAATAGCTATGTAACCACCTTTTGTTTTGTATGTTTGTGTTGGTGAAATTCCCTCTACTGTAAAAACAGTACATTTCTATCACACCTCTCCTGCTCTCTCTCTCTCTCTATCTCCAATGGCCATGAGTGACAGTGCAGTACCTACTTCTAATGACACTCTCCAGCACGTTAGGTTCTCTTTCTTATAGTGCTGTGGAGTGTCCGCGGCGTCCATCATTCAGGCAGACTCACGACGACAAGGACGAATTAAACATTCAGCCTAATGGAGAGGAGGAGGTCGATCACGTCACATAACCAGGCATCGGGCCACAGCCCACCAGGAACTCACCAACTTCTCATATACGTACAGCAGGTCCTAGAGCTACTGAATCTACGTCATCATGTACCCAACGAAATTAGCCACACACTCCCAGACAATAAAACAAACATGGCAATGGCGATCTGACATTTCAGATGATTAGATAATTTCCCCAAATCTTTACGATATACAATAGAACATGAGTTGTTACATAGTAACAGTACCTATTCAAAAACATCTCCCAGGGATGAATAATGTATGAGCTCCAATGGATGAATTATTCAATAATGTGTCCTGGTTTTAGGGGCTTTAAAGTCTAGATTCTTCCCATGTGAAAGGCTGCCGAAGCCAGAGTCACTTTCAGAGCATCTGCAATGTTCCGGCTACTCTAGGTGCAAAACACACACACGTGTCATAGGAGTGATGGCTCATCTATACTTCATCCTTGGCGACATTCAAATGTATTTCCCTGGTGCTTTCCGCAAATTATTCTGAAACAGAAAAGACGACTGTTTGAGCTACGTTAATAGAATGATGTTCTCTCTCTGTTCCTCTTTTGGTACTCTCTCTGTAAATCTCTCTCTCTCTGTAAACCTCTCTCTCTCTCTCTCTCTCTCTCTGTTTCCATCTCCATCCTCTCGCTTTCTCCTCCCATTTGAATAGCAGCAGTAGGGTGGATTCAGGGGGGACTGGGGCTGGGACTGAGGCCTCAGAATTGGAGCATTGAAATGGGTCACTTTCTCCTCACTGGTCCACCTCATGAGTTATTCAGACGCCCTGCGCTCCGCAGTCTGACGAGCCAACAGACGACAGGCTCCGCTCTGAGCCAGTCTGGGATATACAAACACATAAAACACCCCCTCGCTGCTTGCAACCCTACTCCCTGCTACAAAAGGAAGGCAAATGTGGATTCAGGAAGGGTTAGTACCCATGGTTACAAGGGCCAACTGTATTTTGGCAGGGAAATGTAGAAGGTTTTCAAGTAGACCTCTGTATCCAGTGTTAGGTGGGTCTGTATGTATATACTGTATGTGAGGAATCTGCTCTCCATCTTGCTCAGGGCTCATTCCCTCCTTGGTCCTGCGGCTGTCATCAGGAGTATTATGGAGTGTGGGAGACACCTTGTGTTTTGACACAGTTGTCAACCATGTTGTGAGGAGAATACTTCAGTCCAACCTTCCAGATGGTCACCTGTCACCAGCTCATTAAAATATTTGTTTTGTTTTGGACAACGGGGTGTATATTTGTTGATTGACCAACTGAAAGCGTTAGTAGCAACAGAAATATTTAGGGTACCTAACAGTTTTTGTAATGTTTTCACATGGCTTCACTGGGCTCTGTTTTTAGTCTTGCACTCCAGTGTATTTCACTCAGAGAGCTAAAACAAACCGTTACCAACCAAATTGTTCCTTTGAAGTCTTTCAGCAGGCTTCAACAGATGTATAATGACATCAGCATATTCACAGAACAGTCTGCTAAGGCCCCAGTCCAGGTGCAGTGTGACCATATTTCAATATGCAATATGTGCCTTTAAGAAATAATATTTACTTCGAGACGTTCCACCAACCCTGACAGGTTTCCGTTCATGACTGTTCCATTTAAAGCTAGAATTCTTCATTGAAACCATAACAAAGCGGCACCCCGCCTCTGTTTTGGTATAAAGCTATGGATGCAAGGACCGTCCATGCCCTTGCCATTTTACATTTTGCTGCAAATATCCTACAAACTCAGTTTGAATATGCAAAGCAGATCATGTATTTTGGTTAAAATGTGTAAACAGCTTTGAAATGTTGTATCTACATGAACCAAATCACACGTACATTGAAATAAAATTGCTTCTCGCAGAGAAAACTAAACTAAACATACTAAATGTACTAAATCTACCAATGTCTTAAGAGATACAAATCCAATACAACTTGAAATCACCAGCATGCTAATGGAGAAAAGAGCAAAGACCGGATATTTCCCAAATAAAATGTTCATTTAATCTTTTTATGTAGCTACAACATTTACATGAGAGAAATGTGAGCACTGTGGGAATGTTGACCTTAGGATGTTTAATAAAGGGGCAAAAAATTGAATCTAATTCTATTGGTCAAATACATAATGTTAGCAGATGTTAATGTGAGTGTAGTGAAATGCTTGTGCTTCTAGTTCTAACAAATTCACAAATTAACAAATTCACAACAACTTCCTTCTACATACAAATGTAAAGGGATGAATAAGAATATGTACATATAAATATATGGATGAGCGATGGCCATGCAGCATAGGCAAGATGCAATAGGTGGTACAAAATACAGTATACCCTACCGTTCAAATGTTTGGGGTCACTTAGAGATGTCCAAGGATATTTTTAAGTGAACCCAAACTTTTGAATGGTAGTGTATGCATATGAGATGAGTAATGTAGGATATGTAAACATTATTAAAGTGCCATTATTTAAAGTGACTAGTGCTACCATTATTAAGTCAATTTATTAAGGTGGCCAGAGATTTGAGATTTGAGTCTGTATGTTAGCAGCAGCCTCTCTCAACTACTGTCACACCCTGATCAGTTTCACCTGTCCTCATTATTGTCTCCACCCCCTCCAGGTGTCGCTTGTTTTCCCCAGTGTATTTATCCCTGTGTTTCCTGTCTCTCTGTGCCAGTTCGTCTAGTATGTTTCCAAGTCAACCAGCTTGTTTCCCCCGATCTCCTGCTTTTTGCATTCTCCTTTTTCTGGTCCTCCCGGTTTTGACCCTTGCCTGTTTCTGGACTTTGTACCTGCATTCCTGAACTTTCTGCCTGCCTTGACCACGAGCCTGCCTGCAACTCTGTACCTCCTGGACTCGGATCTGGTTTTGACCTTTTTGCCTGTACACGACCATTCTCTTGCCTACCCCTTTGGATGAATAAACATTGTAAGACTCCAACCATCTGCCTCCTGTGTCTGTATTGGGTATTGCCTTGTGCCTTGACAACTGCAGCATTTGCAAGAGCCAAGTGACAACTGAGTAATAGCTTTAAACCGTAAAAGTTTAAAAGATAATTAACATTTAAATAATTAAAACAGCAAAAACTAAATCAAACCCAATTCATAACTATTGCCTTTTTGAGTGAACTTTAGAGAAGGCGGCCCTGTGGAAGTCCTTTCTCCAAAGCTTGTTGAATGCATGCACTGAAACAATCAGAAAACACAACAGAAAAATGTCATTAGGATACTGAAAACATGTTCTATTTTGGCATCTTAAAAGATAGACACGGCGGGTAATGGGCAGGTTTGGTCTTGGAAAACAGGGTCAGCTGTTACAAAGTTGCCTTGATGTTGCTATGCTTCTCACTGAAACTGGCATTCTATATATTTTTCCGAAAGGAAACAAGGTTTCTGCCTTGTATAAATGCTACGTGTAACTGGGACTTACTGTAGGCGTACCAAATCTGCCTTTAAATGTGTGGCCAACTGTTCCTAGACAGCCACAGCAAACAACGTTTTTCTCCAGCCAAGCCACAACACAATTGATTCAAACGAATCAACTATGCTATGCAATCTAGACTTGGGACTTCATCATTAAGAGATGAATTGTCTCTTCTTCCTGACTCGGGTGTATAAGGCTTGGGTGGAAGAAAAGCAACATAATATTGAGTTGTGCCTAATATTGCAATTCATATTATTTTTCCAAAATGGAATATGTGAACACATCTCAAAGCCATGCATACAAGAAGCCTTGACCTGGTGCACACATATTTGTATGACTTCAGTTTGATTGAAGCCCTCAATCTGTATTTTTGCCTTGTAACTGATTGCTTCTAGAAAGAGAGAAGGAACAACACACAATCAAATGTGCAAGCTACTAGTTTTAAGCGTTGAAATATCTAATTGTTACAAATAATTATTGTATGGGCTACATTTATGAGAATAATACATGCATTTGCTTAGCTTATCAAGCTTGAAGACAATACACTCATGTATCATTCAAAACATGATTTATGAGTGAGTGCACATCAAACATCTTTCCAGTGTTGATGCATCATCCCCATCATCCCCATAAGAGAACCCATTGAAGAAACCTTTTTGGTTTGAGGTAGAACCCCTTTTATTCCATGTAAAAACCCTTTCCTCAAATGATTCTACATGGAACCCAAAAGTTCTACCTGGAACCCAAAAGTTGTACCTGGAACCCAAAAGTTCTACCTGGAACCAAAAAGGCATGGGAACAGCCAAAGAACCGTTTTGGAAGAGTGTACTGAACAGTATGCAATCAGAGATCTAGTAACCTCCATATAGTAAACATAGTTTTCCTCCCTAGCTTACTCCCAACATGCTACCTTCAGCACTGAATTTTGAGCAACTACCTCTATACAAGGGAGCTAGGTACTCCATCTCAATCAGCTTACTAAAGGTAACATTAGTAGCCTAGCAAGAGCACAGCTTTTCATGAGCTAGTGAGAGGAAGTGTAAAGGAGGCCAAGGAGGCAAGCAACTGCAATCATAGAAGCAAATCACTTCTAAAACAGTACAGTCGTACCTCCTCTGTTACCTGCCGTACATGTGATCTCCTCTGGCAGTGAATTAAGTGGGAGAAATGTTTAGCTATTGACCAGGCTTCAGCGTGTGTTAGGCTGATATGACCCGAGGTAAGATAGTTTTGTACAGGCTGTACCTGTTAGATCTGAATCGGTTTGGTAGGATCCTGGAGGATCTAACCAATGATTCTGGTAAGGCCTCTAAGAGATTCAAAATGGACAAAAAGGGAACAAAGCACTACACACCTACAGGATGTGTCCTCGTGAAATGTAAAAACGGAAGTTCAGAAAGTGTCCCGTGTGAATGAAATAACCATCACTCAACTCCCATTGTTTTTATTACAATGTTCTAGTGTTACAAACGTGAAAGCCCACCTGGCTCATGCTGTGCACCATCTATCCTCCAATCAAAGGTCAAAGGTCACCATCACCATTTCCTGTTTCTCCAGAGGCATGATACACAGACGTACTACAGCGTCCTGACAGCTACAACGCTGCACGTCAGATTGAATGCATGATTCACGTCTCCACGACTAAGAAGAGGCATAAAATGTTCCGCTCCATTAGAAAGCCAGTGGGATTCCAGGAGAACTTGATCATCGGGTTACAGCCTTGTCTAGATGCTCTGTTGTGGAGACTTATATGGCACCAAAGGGAGATTTGTACCTATAAAATATAAGGAGAAATGCATGGGAACGCATTTAGATTAAATGAGCCATCTGATTTACTGTATTTCAAAGCTGGACCTACTGAACTCTTGAACTGTGACTCTATAGACCTTACCATACATTCACTCACTCACACACATAGGCTAAAACACGCACTCCCACACACACACTCACTCACACACACCCCTACACATAGGCTAAAACACACACTCCCCCACACACACACACACACACTCACACACACACACACATCCACGCTACACACACACACTCCATGACTGTTGTTACTCGACTCCCGTGTATGATATGATGCATGTATAGTACTGCACAATGTGTGCTATTACTGGACAATCTATTGCACAATTCCCCTGGACATGTTTTAAATATCGGTCTTAGTTCGGTGAGTGCCTTCTTGTTTCATACTGTGTATTATATTCTTGCTAAGTGAATATCCTATTTTTGTTTCAGCAAGTTCTTATTTGACTTTTTTTTTTAATAACTCTTTGCTTACCTATTTACTTGTTTCTAAGTAAGCATTGCATTGCACTGTTTACTTCATATACATCGTTAACATGGAGAATAAACAAACGTGAACTTGAATCCAATCTGAGTGAGAGTTATTCAGAAACACAGTAGTTTTGCCCCTTGAGGCGGTCACATTTAGGTTTAGGTTAGTTCCTGGTTTAAGGACAGACAACCCTACACACCTGGTAGGACTATAGCTTGAATGACAAAGCACACATTTATGACCACAGAGAATAGGGATAAAGTGTCAACACCAATATGACCACAGAAGCAAGTGGATAAGAGATGTGGACAGAATCGTATGTACCTTTCAAAATCACTAAGAGGTTAAAGAATGGATGAGGAAAGAAGAAAGGGAAATTGAGAGAGAGGTTCTCTCTGCAGGCGTTAGTGAAGGAGAATAAATCATATCATGTTGTACATTATGTGTAAATAGATAGTTTCACTCATGCCTTAAAAGATACATGATGGATGCCACATCAGGAACGGAGCTAACGCAAATGTCCCCATTGTTTTAGAAAGGTAATGGCGTTATATTATTTTAGTGAACGTGGTGAGCTATCAGCTCCTCAGTGGCGCAGCGGACTAAGGCACTGCATCTCAGTGCTAGAGGCGTCATGACAGACCCTGGCTCGATCCTGGGCTGTATCACAACTGGTTGTGATCGGGAGCCCCATAGGGTGCCACGCAATTGGCCCAGTGTCGTCCGGGTTAGGGGATGGTAAATTTGTAAATAAGAATTTATTCTTAACTGACTTGTCTAGTTAAATAAAGGTTAAATAAAGAAATGCTTCATCAACATTTTTGTCACAGCTCGTGTTTTGTGACAAGTAATTTGCCTCCACCACCCTAGGAAGGTTAAGTGATCTCTGATGATTATTTCTGTGTGGAGTCATTCCTGGCTGTGTGGAAGGGGAGTCTCAAGTGGCCACTCAGCCCAGCATGGACACCCTATTGTGGGATGTACAATGGGGTCTTTGAGAGAGAGAGAGAGAGAGAGAGAGAGAGAGAGAGAGAGAGAGAGAGAGACCCAAGCAGAGGTGATAGGAGAGAGTGACACCTAGGGCTCCTTTATCACCAGGGGAGGGGAGCAGTACGAGAGAAATATAAAGGGATATTGCAACAATAGGGCAGAGCCAGAGGATATAAAATAGGGGAGAGAGAGGGAGAGGAGGAGCACTATCATTCTGCTTACAGAGAAGACATTGAAAGAAAAAGTGTTGGGGCCATAGACTTCTCTCATCCCTCTCTTTCCCACTCACTCCCACACACTGGCCGACCGACTGGGCCTCGGGATGTGTGTGGGGAAAGGGATTAGTTTACACCTGTTATTAACAACATTCACTTTGGTGTGTTCTTCCCCGCAGTCTTCTGCTTTGTGGGCGTGAGACACGGACAATCATTTCGCTTCTATTCAGGTGTTGAAATTTTCCTGAGAGGAAAAACAGAAAGCCTGACGGTGGGTGTCTCTGCGTTTTCCTTTTCTCTGGCTGTTGGTTTCTCTCCAGCGGTGTGCTGGCAGCAGCTGTGGCAGCAGCCATTACTATGAGAAATGACAGCCAAGGCTGGGCCAACCTTCAGGCCTCTCGCAGAGAATAGAACCTGAACAATCACATACACAATGCCCTATACGTGCACACACACACCACACACCACGCACGTGCACTCACACACAGACACACATGTTAGGGCCATTTCAGGCTGGCCCACACGACATGGCAGTCAGTGGCAGGTGAATATAGCTCCGAACAGGGAAGAGAAAGCTTGACCTTTATTCCCAGTGCGTCTCTTCAGCCTCTCTATATATTTGACTGGGAGGAGAGCCTCAGAGACAAAAGGCAAAAGCACTTAGGATAACAGCGACGGCAGACTTCAACCATTTCAGAATTATAATAAATTATTTCCACTAAAAAGCCAAGAGCTGAATCGGCTTTGACTAAATCCACCTGTGCTTTTGACTGTGACCACAACACATTATGAAAATATAGAAATGTGTTATGCCTCATTACAAATGGATGCTTCTTCGAAAAAACTCAAACTAAACCTAAACAGACGTCAATTCTGAAAACCCGAGCAAAACATGTTTTTACTGATGAGTCAAGTCTACGTTGTACTGAAATGCTCATTACTAAAATCACTGAGCTGATGCTACTCCATGGAATATGCGTGCTTGAACGTTACAGCTGAGCAGAAATGATGTTATTCTATGACAACTGTAATGTCCTGTACTGTATGTTCAATCCAAATGACTTGAATTGACGTTATTCCATGAAACGGTTGGTGTGTAACATGCACAGCAATGTGGGCTAAGCAGAACTGAGCTGATGTCATTGGTGCTTGTAATGTACAACTGGTGTCATTTGTCTTTGTACAGTAGTGATGTCAGTGGTGTTTGTACAGTAGTGATGTCAGTGGTGTTTGTAGAGTACTAATGATGTCAGTGGTGTTTGTACAGTACTAATTATGTCATTGGTGTTTGTACAGTACTGATGTCAGTGGTGTTTGTAGAGTACTACTAATGTCATTGGTGTTCCTACAGTACTGATGGCAGTGGTGTTTGTAGAGTACTACTGATGTCATTGGTGTTTGTACAGTACTACTGATGTCGTTGGTATTTGTACAGTATTAAAGGGAAAGGGGAAAGGAGGATACCTCGTCAGTTGTACATCTGAATGCCATCAACTGAAATGTGTCTTCCGCATTTCACCCAACCCCTCTGACTCAGAGAGGTGCTGGGGGCTGCCTTAATTGACATCTTCCTGATGTCATTGGTGCTTGTACAGTACTACTGTACAGTTCTACCACGCAGCTATTCTGGCAGTGGGGAGACATGGCGTCCAGTCCAGCACATTGACACTCAGACCACATCCAGGACCACTCAGCCTCATATTATTAATGTCTCCCAACCCGGATGGAGCCAGAGAAGGAGTGAGGTGTGACCGGATCGACACCCCCCAAGGGAAGGGGGTTCAGAGGGAGGGAAGTGTCAGCTGTGCCCAGCCTCCCCGGAGACCCTCTCGGGGCCACAGGTGTATGGAGAGGTAGGGGGCTCGTAGTTCAACCACACAGATGGTGCTCCGCTCGGGGACCCGCGGCGGCCAGGGAGATCTGGCAGCGGAGGGATAGTTTGATGCTGTCAGGGTTGGGGCCATGGGCTTCTCTCTTTCCTACTCACTCCCACACACTGACCGACCCACTGGCCGGCCAAGGGATGATTAACGGGCAAAAGCCAGCTCCCCATCCATCTTCTTCCCTCTCTCTCTGCTCTCTCTCGCTCTATCTCTCTCTCTCTCTCTCCCCTAAGTCGTGTCTCCCCTGTTGCTGACCTCTTTTGTCCTTGATCCTTTCAGAGGTTACTTCCTCTGTCTTTCGTCGTCATAACTCAGTCTACATAGGAGGTAGCAGTGATCTTGCGGGAGAGTGGAAGGGAAATGGTATTGGCTGAGTTTAAGCGGAGGCCCTTTGAGTAGTGGCGGGCTTCTAAGTAGGGGAAAAATAGATTCCAACTGACATTTCAATGGTGCTACATTTCAAGTACTCTCAAACTGTTGTAGTCCTCATGATAATGATTCATTCATCATTTAAATAACATCACCGACACACTCACACACTCTCGCACACACACACGCACACACACAATGATATTAAACTGCCCCTGTTCTTCTAACCTTGGGCATAGAAGGATTCTGAACAATACTTCATGAGAGGGAGAGAGAGAGAGAGAGAGAGAGAGAGAGAGAGAGAGAGAGAGAGAGAGAGAGAGAGAGAGAGAGAGAGTAAATGCATTATTACACAGGCTTATTGGACTGGATTTCCAACGTCTTTAGGATCCATTTATACATCAGACATAATGTAATTTTCTAATATCCTTAACGGTAAGCTAAAAGGAAAGAAGACAGTGGGGAGTTAATTAAATCTGGAACATTTCAAGATTTTAATCATTGACTTGAGAGAAAACAGGGATTTTCTGTCCTTGTCCTTCTAAATAGAATAAGAGAAATGCATGTACTTAATTTCCTGGAAAGGTCTTCACATGATAGTTCAAAGGAAAAGCTGGAGCATTTTATATTAAAGCACAGCTCTCTACCTCTTGACTAGGGGTTTTCACATTAATTGCATTACTCAAATCCCAATCACACTCTCATCAGGCTTCATCAGCAGGAAATTGACCACATAGGCATTCAAACATAGATTTAGAAACAGGGAGAAAATGTCCCAGAATTCTCTCCTGTTGAGCGTAAAGAATATTCGTCATTTTTAGACCATTTTAATTCAGTTGCCTCCCTGGACATATTTGCGATGCCCATGTTTTACAGTGACTTTCTTTGTTTTACTGTCTTCAACCAAATGCTTTCCAGAACTAGCAATGACTGACAGAAAATATCCTCTATCTATCGGCACAGTCATACATTTACCCAGCATGTTTGGCCTTGCCCATCTGTAAATAACCTGTGAACAACATGGCTGCATCACTGTTGCCATGGCATCGGGCTCATAAACAGGAGTTTTGCAGGCAGGGAGCGAGGTGGCCGTTGGCCTACGCTTCCTGTACTGGCCTAGGGAGAGCAAAGCGACCATTATAGTGGGTCTTTGAGCTTCATCAAAGACCATTAATTCAGCTGTTTCATCAGCACTCCTCACACAGGGGAAAAAAGGCCGCTTTGACTATTATTATTATTATTATTTATTTTTTCTTCCAGAAAATGTATTTAAAAAAAGAAAGGCTAAGAGAAGAAGACGAGTGAAGTTTTAATTGACCAAACATATCCTTTAAAACACTGAGTCTATCCTTTTAAAACAGCATTAGTGTCTTTCATCTCCTCAGCACAGCACCATCATTAAGGCTTTAGAATCTTTTGCTCTGTTCTGCAATTCATTAGTAGAGAGGAACGGGACACATTGGGGCTGGGAAACTTATAAAAACTCCTTATAGTCCATTTATTTAGCCGTAATGTCAGCACCACCAGTCCCCTCCACAATCAAAGCTTTTAACACCTCTTCATTACTCCCTTCCTGGTGCCTGTAGGGGCACAGGACAACATTCTAAAGCCTGGAAGACTCTCTTACAGCCTCCAAATTACCTCAGGCTGTCTTCATAACAGTACCTAATACATAAGGACTTCACCAAATGGGGCATACGTAACCAAACACAAACAAATATCCGGTTAAATGCACACCGGTCAGTTCATTGTAGGACCCTCCATTACTCTAGTGTTTTGAGGAGATTCCTTTCCAAACACTTAACGAACCACGTCCCCTATGTTTCTTTTCTGTTTGCCAAGCCGGATGTTTACCATCAGTTCAGCCTAGATTTATTCTCAATTGCGATGTTAATGTTTGTCAATCATTTTGTTACAGAAAGGTTTAGACCCTGCTAAATCAAGAATAACATTCTTCCTGACATAAAAAGCCTAATGGCTTTCACCATCGTGGCATCAAATTGTCCACATACATTTTCTCAAAATGGAATAAACGCATCCGCATCCACCCAAATGTGGATTTGGGGACACTGGGATCTCTCTCTCTCTCTATCTCTCTCTTTTTTCTTCATCTCTCTCTCTCTCCCCCTATCCCCCTCTTTCTTGTCTCTCTCACTTTAATTATATCTTCCTTACTGCAGTCTATTGCTGTCTCTCTATCTCCCGCTCTCTCTGCTCTTTCCCTCTCTGTCTTTCTCTTTCTGCTCTCCCAACGTTGTTATCTGCCACAGTGTGAATGTTCCCCTCATTCATCAGACATCGCCGGCCATATTCACATCCCTCACCAGAGAGGAGAATGCTAAATAAAATAGTCAGCGGTGAGTTTGGAATAATTCCTCTCCCTCCATTTCACCTTGTATATGTACTGCGGTGAAGCCCTGCTACCGCAACCATCCAGATACATGTCACCCTGTTGGCTGTGAAACGACATCCTTTTTACTCCCCAATTGTTAGTAGTTACAGTCTTGTCTCATCGCTGGAACTCCCGTACGGACTCGGGAGAGGCGAAGGTCGAGAGCCATGCGTCCTCCGAAACACAACCCAACCAAGCCACACTGCTTCGTGACACAATACACATCCAACCCAGAAGCCAACTGCACCAACGTGTCAGAGGAAACACCGTACACCTGGCGACCTGGTGCACTGCACCCGGCACAGGAGTCACTAGTGCGCAATGAGACAAGGATATCCCTGCCGGCCAAACCCTCCCTAACCCAGACGACGCAGGGCCAATTGTGCGCCATGGGCCGGCTGCGACAGAGCCTGGGCTCGAACCCAGAATCTCTGGTGGCACAGCCTTAGACCACTGTGCCACCCGGGAGGCCTGAAACAATGTCCTTCGTGATTGCATAAAATCCCTTACCCTGGGTAAGAAAGGTAATTTCACTAAGGTGATTACTCCCGTGTTTGGCAGATAAGCCTGCATGTTGTTTCATGCAGGCATTATCAACAGACACCCCGCCCGGGGATTTCAATCTGCTCACTAGATCAATTACAGCTTCATATTTCTGGATCTGCATCCACCCAAATGAGGAGGTGGGATGATTACAGTACCCTGCCCTGAACTTTAGTCACTGTCATTAACCGGCTACCACCCGGTTACTGAACCCTACACCTTCAATCTATTCTATGTACATAGGCATGGAACACTGGTCAATTTAATCATGTTTACATACTGTTTTACCCACTTCATATGTACAGTATATAATATATTCTAGCCAAGGCCTATCCTATTTAACAACTGCTGTACATGTACGATTATAGCCTATGTATTCTACAGATATAGTACATATTCTACACTCCATCATGTCTATACATCCCATCACATATACTCAGGACTCGAACATTGCTCGTCCTAATATTTGTTTATTTCTATTACTTTTTAGATTTGTGTGCATTGTTGTGTATTGTTAGATAATACTGCACTGTTGGAACTAGGAACACCAGCATTTGGCTACACATACAATAACATCTGGTAAATATGTTTATGCAACCAATAAAATTTGACTTGATTTGATTTCTCGCCTCTCTCTTGAATCCTATCTCTTACTATATCACCCTTTCTACATCTCTCTCTCTCTCTCTCTCTCTCTCTCTGTGAGTCAACGTTGTTGTCTGTCACAGTGTGAATGTTCTCCTCATTCATCAGACAACGTGGTCATGTTCACGTCCTCCACCACCTACTGGTGTTCATTAGCATCAGAGAGGGGAGCGCCGGACAAAATAACAATAAGTGGTCTATCACATCATCTAGCCAACCCCGGAGAGAGCGACAGACAGTCCCCATCAAGTTCAACTTAATGTTCTCAGGCACAGATAAGAACCCATTAGTTCTTACCCTTGGGACATTATCAGCAAAGTGCATTGTCTGTCTGTTTATCAAGCATACTGCATGGAAAAGCAAGACGCTCTTCACACTTGTCCCTGTCACACAGACATCCTCTTTAGCCCCAAGTAAACATCTCCCTCTGTTGCAAGATACAATACTTGTTTCCACCATATATTGTTGCCTGAGTTGTTCCTATTTCACACGGCCTGCAGCTGTTCAACATCCTCATTAAGATAAGTTTCAAGTTTTAATAGTTGTATATTTTTCCATCGGGTTTTATGTCATAAACTACATAAAACGCAATGGAAAAATGATTCGGAGTATCTTAAATGATATCATGGGCAGAAAACACAACTCAGTAAATACGAATGTGTTCTTAACTGACTTGCCTAGTTAAATTAAGGTTAAATAAAATATACAATTCATCTCCATCGTTCATTGAAGTTTGTGTCATTTATAAAAAAAACGTTCGATATCGCCAATCGTTTCAATGACTATTTCACCAGTAAAGTGAAAAAACTCAGCTGTGAAATGACAACATTGAACAGTGATTTCTGCTTTGAATTTGGTAAAGTTAGTGTGGGAGAGGTGGGAAAACTATTGTTGTCCATCAACAATGAGAAGCCACCAGGTATAGACAACCGAAATGGGAAACCATTGAGAATGGTAGCAGGCTGTCATGCCACGCCTATTTGCTATACTGTATCTTTAACCAAAGTAAAAAAGGAGTGTATGTCCACAGGCGTTGAAGGAAGCTAAAGTAATTCCACTGCCTAAAAATAGCAAAGTATCCTTTGCTGGGTCTAACATCCGCCCAATCAGTTGGCTGCCTGCTCTTAGTAAGCTGATGGAGAGGATTGTGTTTGACCAAATACAATGCTACTTTTCTGAGAACAAGATAATGACTGACTGTCAGCATGCATTGTCACGGCCGCCGAAAGAACTGGACCAAAGTGCAGCGTGGTGAGCGTACATATTCCTTTTATTTAAAATAACGCAGACAAAA